>NC_092824.1:117892075-118057075 GCF_023375885.2 Dermacentor andersoni
GCAGCAACCATTGAAATACATGGACCAGCTCGATTCCATCGAATTGATCAGAGCTCAGAGAGACGGTCATTTGTTTCAATGTCATATGAAAGGGCTCATGTGCCAACAGTATTGACTATGTCAAAATGAATGCACAGGAGAGCCGATGGCGAACGGGGAATCTACAGACGTCCACACATCTGTGAAGAGCAGTCGAGCGCGGCGTTGTATATCAGAGTAATAATACAGCAGCTGCTAGGTTTAAATTATTATATACCAGGCTGTATGCCGCGTGACCCGCGCGTTCTTGTCATTCTCAAGAAAGAAAAAAGAAAGACGCCCATGTACCGTGCTTTGCAAGCAAGTTTAAGCGTCTCAAGTGGTAAAAATTATTACGGAGTCACATACTATGGCTTCCCTGATAGCCCGAGTATTGCTTTGGGACGTTATACAGGATGTCTCTACTATCATGTACCAAGATTTGAGATATGAAAAAGCCACGTAACTAGAGAGAACCTAGGTAATATCGTTTGCCGTTGCTTGGAGATACTCAGATTATTTTTTGAATTTCGCCTAATTACATAATTAGTAATTAATTAATTATTTAATCAACCTATCAAATATCATAATTAGATGAAATGTGTCAATGAGAAAATGAGAAAATTGTACAGAAACATGAAAAGTTCCCGGTACAGCTTTCTGTTGCTCAATACGTGCTGCATAGTTGTGTTTTTCCGAGCGTGAAAGAAGCCCGCGAACACACGCCAAATTGACGCGCGACTATCCGCACCCCAGGCACCATAGAAGTTCGACTTTCATTTTCTTTTCTAATAGTCGCCCTGTTACCAAAAATTAACGAAAATAGCGTTTTGAATGACTGCTCGATCAGACTGAACTGACTTAGTGTTTCTCGTTAATGTAGCTTAAAAACGGTGGCGTCTAACTAAGGAAATTTCTGGTGGTGCGAGGCTGACGCCTATCCCCTTTTAATGAGTTCTGACAAAAATTTGCGAAACATCTAGAATTCATTTTTCTTTAATGGTCTTCGTGACTTATGCCTGCAACATGCGCACCTTTCGCACTAGTAGGTCTCGCCTGAAGTAGGTTGTACATTGTACGACTGACGTGAAAGGGTCGAGGAAGCGTACCCAACGAGCGAAAATTGGGTACGCTTCTTCTACCATGTCAGTCGTCAGTTGCCGTGGTACCCAACGAGCGCAAATCTTCTCGTAACGCAGGGGGTCCTTGATGATGTGGTTCACTGAACCAATGGAAATGGCGAGTGTTGTTGGGATCTCGTGTTGCCTGATCCTGCGATTGCCCGGAATCGACTCGTCCAACTGATGTTGATGATCCTCATCAGAGGCCGTTGCGGGCCGTCCACTTCCGTGCTGACCCTGTAGATTTGATGCGGCTGCATTTTGATCTCTCACAGTCCTTGCCCACCTCCGCACAGTGCTGACGTCATCCCCGTAAACTGCAGTCTGACGGCGATGAATGTTAACGGGCGCGTGCAACCTTCCGCAGTCAGAAATGCAATTGCAACACACTGTTTCAACCGTTTGTCACCACTGGATGCCATGGATTGCTCTGGAACGAGAAGATGTAGGATATATAAGATATATAAGATATAAGATATATGGGGCAAATGACATTCTAT
Organism: Dermacentor andersoni; assembly: GCF_023375885.2. Classification (NCBI taxonomy): domain Eukaryota; kingdom Metazoa; phylum Arthropoda; class Arachnida; order Ixodida; family Ixodidae; genus Dermacentor; species Dermacentor andersoni. The sequence continues at coordinate 117,893,715 of NC_092824.1, forward strand.
AGCTATAACATCAATGCATTGATGATAAAGAAGTAAAAGATGTTTGCAGTACTATTGGCAGAGTAGTGGGCTTGGAGGCATTACTTTCTGAATCGCCCTCATAGTTTCCTTTTGTGACTAGTCAAGTGGAATTTATCGCACTTTTACAATGACATGGCTATGCTGTACACTACTGTGAAACCTTGGAGGGCAGCCCCGTGAAACTGTTGTATACAGTACGTAGCAGCTTTTACGCGGCAGCCCTTTCCCTTATTGATGAGGAAAAATGAACGGGACCTTGACGAAGAAATGTCGCCATTTCTCCCAGTCTGTTTTTTTTTCTTGACGACTTTGGAATGTCGCCGGTAAGGCACTGTGAGCCACTGCTAATCGGTCATAACTTTTGCATCGCGTAAGCCCTGGCATAGGAGAGCTGCAAGCACCGCTTTGCCTCCTCGGGCAGAACAATAGCACGCCGACGCAGACACGCGTAAGTAAACTAGTCAGTCTGTTCAAGTTATTTCTTTTCTCTTCGTCGTCTTGTTTCATATGCTAGTTTTGCTTACCTTTTATATTCTTTTAATTTTCTGCGCTGTGGCTATTCGTGCGTTATAGATGAGCAAAAACAAATGGCGTTGAGTTCATGATGTTTTGTTTGCATTGTACATTGTTAACTGAAAACATCTATAACATAGCTACTTGTCCATGTACACGTACATGTAAAACAGCGAGGTGATCACTAAGTGAACTGAAGAGTATGCCATAGTGGTGTGGATAAACCTTATAACTCTTCCAAAGCACTGCGTGCTGACTTTTGCTGAGTTTTTTTTTTTATTTTCGGTTTAATGTCATGACGAAGTTGCTGTGTAGCATTTTTCTCCCGTGATAAGAATTAACCAACGCTGCTCTCATGTTACAACTATTTGCACATTATCTTACATAATCTAGACGGAACAACTTCAAATTGTAAATACTGTAGCGTAGCGAACAACAGAAAATCTCCATGAATACTCAGGACACGAAGATGGTTGACGAAATATGGCGTAATGCGTAAATCTTTTCGATTTGGAACGCTGGCAGCCGCATTACGTCCCTTCACGTGCCATTGGTTTGCGAGGTAACGTAACAGCGTTGCTCGTAACCTTGGTTCTGCGGACGTGTGAGCAGACTGCAAACATCTGACTGCGTCGTTCTGCTGTTTTTAGTCAAACGAACGCGTGGAGACTGTATCAGGAGAGAACATCGCATGCACAGTCTTTGCTCAGCGTCGCGACAGGGCTTAAGCTCACGGCCCAGCGCCAACAGGTGATGTCCAAATACACGCCCCAGCGGCAGGAACCAATCTTGAAAGCTGTGCTCTTGCTCACGGCATGCTCCGGAAGCGCTTGCAGGAGCTAGAAACACGTCCTGGTCACCAGCTTTTGGACACCATCTATGGGCACAGCTGATAGCTGGCACGCGTCAACCACGGCGCTATCGCGCATATTTCAAGTTTTGTGCAGGTTTTTGTGTGCCACGCAGACTTCCAGGTTTGCGGCATCTGTGCACGTAATTAACAAAGGCCACAGAAGACAACAGCAGCAAGTGAGGACGATGGTGTGCGCATTGTCGCGAGAAACTTATTCTGGATACAACTTTGGGGTCCGCAGTGAAAGCCTCGCTTGCAAACATTATGCATGGTATTTAATTGAATCTTACCGGAAAGGATAATCTCAGCACTTAGACGTCATTAGAAACAGGGTATCTTTAGCGATTTTGTAAGAGCTAGCTGTCGCTGTTGCAATGAATAAGTCTTAAGCTGGAGGAACCGCTGAAGTCTGCTGATTGTTTTCTATAGGGGTGTGCGAGAATCTGTTACGGGACATAAGAGCGTCAGTGTGAATTAGAGAGCAAGACCCGCACAGCTCATACCTTGTAGAGCTGAGTAAAAATAGAGTTCGAAATTCGTGCAGTCTGTGCAACACGTGACTGATAATCTATGAAATAAGACAATGACTGGCAGGTAGAGAGATCAGTGCAGAGTTAGTTGAGTTATATACGCATATCTGAGGAGGGTTTCGTTAACGCAGGGCAGGTACAGCAGGTGATCTATGTACATTGCCTGGCAGTGCACTTAAATAAGGAAAATCTGGACAGCTCCCTGAAGCCTGGACTTAATCAAGTTTCGATTAGCGAAAAACAATTTTAAAAACTTAGAGTGAGTGTAAATGATTAAAATGATATAAAGAAGCATGAGATATTTGAGGACCGCGCATGATAAATGTGTGGTGGCCGCAAATGTACTAAAAGCGGAACGCAATATTTTCTGGGAGTAGCTTGTTATAACATGCGCCGGCTTTAGCATCTTATTCTGTCTTCTACGCACTGTGGGTCCATCTTTCACCCTTATCGGTTCTCGTCCTGTTCAAGCATAACTCAAGGCGTCCATTTAGCGCTTCAGTAATACGTACGTATACAAGTAAAATTAAAAATAAGGTAAATACATATCTACCGCTGGATTATATCTTTAAGTGGTCTCGATGAGACTGCTTTCTATTTGTTTGTGCGGTTACGAGCTCCGCGCTAAATAAATCAGTTCTATGAGACTAATAATTGGCGGCAAGGGAATTTTCAATAACAGTCAGGAACGTCGTTGCACGGTCCCCTTCTATTTTCGCCGTTCTTTGTTTATTTTCATCTGCTTTCCTCATGGTCCCTGCATCGGATCTCAGTCTGATTTTTTTTCTCTACGCTATCGACAACGTAGCTGCGACATTGGCCATGTATTCAAGGCATATACCTTTGAGCATGAGCAAAAGACTGCCGGCCGCCCTCTTCTCAGATTTATCGTTTCCTTCAATGCTCTCTTTATTTTTACGCTCAACTCGTGCTTCATTTTGTTTGCTTCTCAACACCGAGACGTGCGAGTAACACATTCGTAGCCGCTCTTGCCATTGGTTCGCTTGCTCCAATGCGCTTCTCTAACGATGCTCGCAGGCGTCTCGTTGGGAGCGTGCGCGTTTTCTTCAAGCAGCCGCACTCCGTACGCGCCCCATTCGTTTTGTCGTTCTTGCAACTTGCGCTCTTTGCGGCAACAGGAGAAGGAGACGCGTCGTCGTGATACGAATTCGACAGGAGCGTGGCAACGCGTGCGGTCGGGTCAGCGGTGCGTAATTTACAGCTGTCAGAAATAACGCCCCGCAGCGCACGTTTTGCTGGGACGGACGAACGGGATGCACTGGATGCACCCTCATCGTACATCGTACGCGATGTACGATAGAGTTTTGGACGCGACGCGGTCGTACCGGCCGCCGGTAGATGTGCGGATGAGCTTGTGAACACGACCCGCATGCAAAGAAATGTGAGCATCAAATGCATTTGAAAAGATGGGTAGTTTGACTCGTAGGGCTTTGATCTAGACGGTGTTCCAGGAACACGCGGAGGCACCAGGCTGGCGCGTCACAGCGCGCGAGGTAGCTTCAACTTCGCCCTAGGAGCAGCACCTTGGCTGTTGCTCACCAGACGTCTCACAACGCTGCCGCAATGAGTGACACCTCAGTGGAATACGAGACGAAATGGAAGGAGAACCTTCAGCGTTTGTAGCTTGAAATGTGCCATTTGTTTTGCTCAGGCCATCTGCACGCACCACGGTGTGGTATGCACACAGCTGCATTGTGGAAGAGCTAGTGTTTGTGCGCACAAAGCTCATGCCTGCAGCGGAAGGCAGAAGGCCGTCCCTGGCTCTGTTGCAGAGCCGACTGAGTGGATCGTGAGGGCGCGTCCACTCGGCTTCGTCGTTCTTGCAGGCTAGCGCACTCTGTGGGTCCCGTGTCGCCGGAAACCTCGTAACTCTTCTACCATACGCGCCGGGACGCACGGCGACAGCGGCACCGACGACGCGAAGGCGTCTAAAGTGTCCATATAAAAGTAACAGCGGTAACAGTTGTTGTGCAGTATTGGCAGGGTCGCGGGGTGCAGAATAACGTGACAAGCGATGTCTGAGCATTTACGCTCCAGTGCAGAAGTTCAGAAAACCAAGGTATTAGCTAAAAGTTAAACTCTTAGGACACAACCACGCAACGTAAAATTCTGTCAAGATTTTGCATTAGTCGACCGCGTAGACGTGAGCTGTACAACCTTATTAACGGCTCCATTCTCGGGCTACGGTGTCTTTGTTCTTTCGACTTTTGCTTGCGACCTTATTTCGTCTTTAGAGACTTGTTCACTGATGTGTATACATACCACGCGTGCAGTCAGCTTCGACAAAAATTCTACAGCCAAGACTTGCATCAAGACTGCCTAATGCTAATGATGCTGCTGCTGCTGCTGATAATTTCTAATCAGCCTTTAAAACGGAGCTGCGACAAATAGTCACCTAGCTTCCTTGAGTTAATCAAATGTTACTATATCTATCGCCGTCTAGCGTTTCGCATATCTGTCCTTGAGAGAGAGAAAGCATTTATTTGGACCATCACGGTCGTTGCTCTTGAGGTCGAGTGGGTGGTGTCCTCATTCCAGGACTCCACTGGCCATGGCTGCCCGACGTACTTGCTGGACGAGAGCTTCTTGTCCCGCCAGGGTATCGCCGGGCTGCTGTACCTCCCACCGCTCAAATTACGCCTGTAGCGACCCTGGCTCTATCAGTCTATCTTCCTTGCATTTCGTGCGCCAATGTTCTAAATGTCTCTAGCTTGTCTCGACAGCTGAGCAGTTAATGTTTCCATCTGCTTTAAATCCCAGCCCTTCGAGAAGGTGGACGTTCAGGACGAGTCTTGCTGGATGAATATACTGGCATTCCGTTACGATGTGCTTATTCATCCCCAGACTTTTGTTGCAGCAGGAACATTTCTCATTCTGTTGCGAATAATTGCTCCCGCTCGTTTTTGTCCTTAGGCAGCCAGCTCGTGCCTTAAATTGCAAGGCACTGCCCTATGTCTTATCGGACAGATTTGCTGTCCCGATTGCTTGCCTTGCATACTTGTATATTAGGAGTATCAAAGCGTGTATATATATATATATATATATATATATATATATATATATATATATATATATATATATATATATATATATATATATATATATGCGTGTGTGTGTGTGTGTGTGTGTAGTGCAACCGACAGTGGTCTGCTCCTGACCACCGTCAATTACACAGAGCGGGAAAGCTCAGTGTAATTCTGTGTGCGTTTGGTGACATCGGCGACATCGAACTTTTCATTTGGCTATGCCCGCAGTTCGACACAGAAAGAAAAGCGACGGTCGATTGCCTGCAAAAGAATGGTCTTTCGTACAGGACCTTTGAAGACGTCGTTTTCAGCGGAGGGCCCGCAGCAATCAGGAAGAGAGTGCAACGACTGCTTGCAACGACCAGGCAACGACCAGGCTTCGACACCTGGTGACCGACAAAGTGATAGTCACAGGAGGCTCAAGAGGAACAGCTGCCGGCTATGTATGCCAGGCTAATTCCGCCTAAGTACTCAACAATTTTTGCATTTCGCCTCCATCGAAATGTGGTCGCCGCGGCCGAGATCAAACCCGCGACCTTGAGCTAGCAGAGCAACGCCATAGCCAATGGGCGGCGGCGGCGGCTTCGAGATCTCCAATTTTAAGGACAGAATGGCATTTGCTATCGTTAGCGCTGGCACGATTACTACTTGCAGATTTCCTCGATTTACCTCACATGTATCGTAGCCCCAAAGTGCTCTATGCTTCATTATAACCGCTTTTCGCGTCCCGTTCATCCTCGCGTTTGCCACTAAGTCTCTCCATCGTTTACGTACGCGCTTACGTATCCGTATTGCTTGATTGTAGTTATGACTTGCTGTTAAAGGGATACCACGTCGTTTCTCGTCTCTTCATGAAAGATCATATTTCCCGATTCCGCTGTGCTAAAATTATAGCCTAGATTATGTAGCTTCATTGCCACTCGTATTTGCGAGTCTCCGTAAGTCCCATGCATTACCTGCTAGTTCGTAGCACTATGTCGCGCGCATGCATCGGCCTAGGGACTCTCTGTGGACGTTAGCACGCTCTAAATTAAGCTGAGCGTGTTTGTAGCTAGCTTTACGCTCCTTTTCAGCTAGTACTGCTGCTATGCGCATTCGGCTGGCGTGAGCACTCTACTGGGAAACCGTGATGAAAAGTATGACGGCCACATTGTTCATATTGCCGGGGACTATAAATAATTCAAAATGTAGCCTAATTTTCTGTCCCTAACGGTTATTGCCCTGCACCGTGAAATACATATGTTATGGATGACATTAGCTCAACACTTTTGATGAGATGGAAAGGTGCCGTTTTAGTACTGTTGTCATTGCTGTAACCGTTACTTTCACTTTTTGTAAGGGCTTGGACATATCCGTTATATCGATAACAATTTCAGCTTGATTCTGAAGGGATTTTCACGTCAACGTAGGTAATACTGGGAAAAAATGCTATTGACTGAGCGTCTGCTTTGCCAAAAACTTACCAGAAACGGACTTGATAGCGAAATGGATAAATCTGCCTTGATGGATAGGTTATTAAAAGCCTTTGGAGGCTCATGCTGAGATGCAGAAACAAAAAAAGAAGAGTTATCATTTTGCGCTCCTGAAAGTATAGTAATACCGAAAAGAACACCGTGGTTATCTTTTTTGCCGCTCGTATCTGTGCGCTTTTCTTTTACACCCAGGAACATTGACGAGAAGCCTAGCCGGCAAGGTATCCTAAGAAAATTTCGTGACTAAGCGAATATTGATCGCACATCTGCCAGTGACGTGTCGTTATCGATTCCATCACTCTTTGGGCTTGAACTAAGCTCTGTTTCCTCATTTTGTGTTGGTGGTGAACGGTGATCTTCAATGGAAGTAGGATCCGTGAAAGCGATATGTATCGTGCTCGTCGGTCGCGGTTTCCTTATAATCGCCCCGTTTGAAGGGTTTCAAAATTTATGGATAAAACGTGGCTGATAAGCGAGACAACCTGGCCTTCCACCCCAGTTTTCGTCGATATGTGCTTCGATAGCCCATTTAAGCGACGTTATCCTTACAATTTGGGTACCGAAGTACTTGAAGTGGGAACTGACAGCGGTTCCTGCCCCCACGTACAGTCAACGTCATAAGCTCACGGTCCGCGACATCTGTGAGACGGCTGAATATTTCCGCACCCTGGGCACGTGGCCTGGTATACGCATTTCCAGCCGGTCCTAAAGTATATACGCGAATAACGTAGTGTTGTACGGTTTTTCGACTACGCGGTGGCAAACTGCTCGCAAAGTCAAACTTTTTCTCAGATCCTGCGGTCCGCAAACTTGTGACGCCGACTGTACAGTTGCGTTATTGTGGTGCATTTGGAATAGGAACACATCTCACACTCACCTAAATTCTCCAGAAGGATCACGGCGCGCAAAAAGTTATCTAGTTTTCGGTAGGCGGAGTGCACGAATGTGGGATGTGAGGGTACAACTTGAACAACCTGCACTCTGGGCATCACGCTTCTGACGGTGGGTCCAGTTTCCGAGGTGAATTCCGGGTTGTTCCCCCGGCCATGTCATCTTTGCTTTATTTATTGAATAAAAATGATGTTTAGTCATCCTTGACAGCTGCTTCTTTTCACATAATAGTAATAATAACAAGACAAATTATTGCGAGATGTAAAGAAACGTCAGTTCCGGAAGATTTAGAGCGTAGTTAGCCAAGGACAGCAAATTAAGCCCGCACATAGTACTAGCCACATGGGAGCGTAGTGTGTCGGAACCACACGTTAGTGGGAGTTCCGACATATATGCGTCGTCTTACCTTCGCGTTCTTAGTTTTCGTAACGAACCTTTTTCACTATACTTTCCCGGGTTTCGCGTGGCTACTCGGCTGCTGGGTGCAGTGTACTATTTATTTATTTATTTATTTATTTATTTACTTTCAGGGCCCGGAGGCACTACAGAAAGGAGTGGGGCAAACATGAACAATTAGTGCAAATAACATTGTATTTAAGCAAAGGCATGTTTAATGGCGTTCTTGAAGTTAGTAGTGTCCGTGATGGCGGCGATGGCTGTGGCAAGATGGTTCCATTCCGTGCTGCATGTTGAGTCGGTCGCTGTCTCGGCCGGCATACTCGCGAACATGTGTGCGAAGATTATATGTGACTACCGGCGAAGTGGCTTACACAACGCTTGTACGCTGACCGAGTGTGCACATAATAATTTAATGGTGTTAATTTTGTACATAAAAGCTTAACAAAAAGATGCCAGCTCCAGACATCGCCAAAGCAGCCCGATCTGTTAATGTAATGGTTAATTACATTCGAGGGATTCTTTGATTTGACCGCTCAGTATTTCCCACTCGGTTCTTGGCCAATCCTCCAGAATGGGCGTGTCCCACTACGTACGATTCTTGCACACATAGCTATCTCTAAAACACAGCGATTTGTTAATAGAATGGTTAAATATACTTCAAGAATTATTTGATTTGTTTTAATTTAGCCATTCGGTATGAGCTACGATTATTTGTTGCGTTGAATGAAAGTAAACAAAATTTTACGCATCGCCGTTAGTTGTACATTTTGTACACTCAACTAAACGCTTAACTATTAAGCTTCGTTTCACATAGATTCCAACACGTTCGTTGAATCTACATAATTCTTGTAGTTGCACTTACACATCATTTTTTTTCCTGCCAAGTCAACTGTTCAGTTAAGGTCACTTGATAATTTGTTCGTTCGTTCTTTTTTCCGTCGGATACTGAGTAAAAGGTCTGCGCGTACATTTCATGCTGTAGCTTACAACAGGGTAGTACTGGCTATCTCTTTGTAATGAGCGGTAAAGTTTAAAGAAGAGGACAGCGGCGTAGTGGTTGGTCTGATTTCAACCTGACTTAACCCACTGTAAAATACGCCGAGATTGCAGCTTTGCGTAGGCGACCACGCGGAGTTAATTTAGGTAGCTCCTTTTCCGGGTGATCTATCCCCAGTACTGTGTGGAATGCAGTAATTAGCCTTCTTTTTGTATATTAGCCTTCATGTAAGAGCCTTGCTCCTTCCACGTTGATTCTTGCACTTCTTTGCTACTTTGTGTCAGCAGGATTCAATTACTGTCGGTTAAGGATCCTCAGTAACAAATATTGACCTCCACGTACCACAGTTTAACTGTTTTCGATAATCGCGTATCCTTGTTTTATAATTTTGATTCTTTATTTTTATTTTTTTGCATACTCACTGGCTCGCTACAGCTGTAATCAGTATTAGCGTTCAACGCTAGTGCACGGAGGGCGTCCTTACTCGCACGTGTTCAGCAGTGTTGGAGGGAAGACCTTAACTACTCGCTTCTAAGGCATCTCCTTTCTTTTTTAGCGAAATCGATATACGCTCCTCGTAGAACAAATTTTGCATTAGTACAACGGAAACTGTACGGTGCTTTGGCGGCTGGAAGATAATTAATTGGAAGCGGATCCCACAAATTTCCTTTCGCCGGAGCGGCGAAGTGGCATGCTACAAATTGAGAAAAAAAAAAAAGGAAGAAAAAGAAATTAGTCTGTGCGCGTCTTTGTGATCGCGAATCCCATAATTACGCCTTCCATACTCTGACGCCCATGCACAGTGAATCGAAATCTGAAAGATGCTAGGAGTGGCGTCACATCAATCAATCAATCAATCAATCAAACAATGAATCAGTCAGTCAGTCAGTCACCGACCGACCGACCGACCGACCGACCGACCGACCGACCGACCGACCGACCGACCGACCGACCGACCGACCGACCGACCGACCGACCCGACCCGACCCGACCCGACCCGACCCGACCCGACCCGACCCGACCCGATCCGACCCGACCCGACCGACCGACCGACCGAGCACTTTCTTGGTGCCGCTAAAGCCTTTTGTTGCAATAGAGTTTAAGCATGCTCCTACTTAACGTGTTACCGCGAATAGGGTGCAACCTGGTTAACCTTCCTCCCTTCACTCCTCTCTCTCTAAAGCGCTTCTGCCAGTGTTGTTACCGAATGATGGTGTGTATAGGTATCCCAATAAATGGTGTTGGCCTGCCACCCCTCTAATGAGCTTCATTAGAGCTGCATCCTTCCGCTGCCGGCTTATACGCATGCATGTTGCTCGTATATCGTCTTACTGCCTGTGATGTTAACTCACGGCCGTACTGTTTCGCTAAACAACAACAGCAAAAAAAAGCCTCGTAAATAAAAGAGGCACAGGCAGGGCGGCTTCAAGAGATGATGAGCAGAGGTTAGCGCTGTCCTGGCTGAACAAACTTGCTATGCCAGATCCACACCTAAACTGCACTTGTCGCTGCGAATCCGAGTGGGGCGCGTTCTGGGTGCATGCCGCATGTGCGCTGCTCAACGCGACACGGCGATCGTCGTCTCGCCAGTGAGCTCGCTGCAACTGTGCAACGACGCCTCGCTGAGAGTGAGAGACATGGCCGTCTATTCTTCGCCAGGAGTTGTGACAGAGGAGTCCACTGCAAGAAAAATAAAAAAAATTTTTTTAATTTAATGCGGAAGGCTTTCGTCGACGATCAGTGTAAATGTTATAAAAACATGAATTGTGGATAAAACTCGCCAGTGTGTAGACATTCATTAGCTACTACCACCAGGCAAGAAAAAGGTGTAAGTAAATATATGCAATTGTTACAAAAAGCAGAAGGATTAAAAACGCATAGGCTAAATGAATCAACAAGGGAAAACAATCTTGCACATCATCTTTGTCAGACTAGAAAGAGAAGAAGAGAAAAGAGCGTTGAGCCGTTACGAATTAGTGCCCAGTTTCCTTTTTCTTTTTTTCAAGTTTAGCTGATACGAAGAACAAATACTTCACACTCAGTAGGGAATAAGATTTTAATATATGTGGACCTTTATGGCCTATTGTCGTATATGTATCCATACTTCGCCAATTGTGTTCTACTCGATACATAATTTCTAGACGTTCAAGTGTCGATCTCTTTCGCCAGGTCACTATACCAGCCTGCTGCAGTTGCACTGCAAGAGTGAAAGATGAATTTCATTTTATGTTTCCAAAAGAAGATAATCTAGTCAACTGTTATCCGATCTGTGCAGAGCGTGCATATATACTCGAAGGGCAAAGACGATGTTGGCAAGTCCCCTTGCTAGATTGACTCGTCCTGTATTTAAAAAAATCTTGGAGATATCTCGCACATTTAAACGAAGTACATTTGCTGTAAGTACGGCGAAAATACTCTGCAGGAGAGCACAACGACCCTAAAAGATGGAATTGAATACAAGACACGTAGCTAATCTCGCAAGAGCAGCTGCAGACAGTCCTCGCTTTTATAGCGCGTGATTTTTACTGCACTGGTTGTATCAATGAATGATTCACCATTAATATGTGGACCTGAGCCATTACGTGTGCGTAGTAATTTTTTCAGAATATGCAAATGCTGAATACGTACCGACGGGAGCAGCATAGTTGACAGTAGCATCTTGTGAGTCAAGAGGGAAGGGGAACTGTAAAAATATATAATGTCACGTTGCAGTGACGGTGAAGAAACAGACAGTGACGCAACTTCAAGTCAAGAAATTCTTTATTGGGCGAACTGGTGCCCAGAAAAAAAAAATCAAGTAATACTTATGCACCACGATAGCGGCGCGGCGAGCACAGTCGTCAATCGTCCATATCCAATGTGCGGGTCAAATGCGTCGACTAAGTTATGCATCATTCATTGTACATTCCAGCGTAATCGCAGGTGCTCGCGTGCGTTCGAGAATGTAGAAAACTATTCGCGTCACGTATACGCAGTCTGTTTAGAGAAGACTCTTTCGCTATGGGGAACCAGCGCTGGCCAGGAGGCACTAGAGAACTTTCAGTGTACAGCTTAGTTTATGCTGACGCCTTCCGATAGGGAGGCCACGAAGGTGGCCCGACATTTTGGGTGATGACAGGCGCGAGCTTGTATCAACTTGTGCTTGAGCTCTGCGTCCAGCCAAGCCCTGGCCATACCCACGCGTGTTGAAGAAGCGCATGTGCTCTTACATTCTTGCTCGCGGGTTCCCAATCAGGCCAGAATCTCGACACACGTACCTAAAGAACAGCGGTGAAATTGATGATGCGAAATCGCCAGCATGTTCTACTCTAAACTCTTCCCACCGCTCACCTGTCAGTGTGTTACGGCTCTGCTGTTCGCTGGCGAAGTTTCAGCGCTGGTTGCCCATAGAATCGGCGACGGCACACGAGAAACTTTCGATGCATGCAGACACGACCTGCGCCAACCGATAGCTTTGTTAGGAGGTTAGCAGGTGGAAAACGTTCACCGGGGAGCAAAAAGGAAAAAAAAAGAAAAATTAAACCGTGTACTATCTGTGTCAATATTTTCAAACGACAACCGTATGTATTTTTTTTTTATTTACCGTCCCTTTAATCAATGCTTGACCATCATAGTGTCCTTTTCGTGTGAAGTGGATGTAAATATAGCTCCAAAATATCCCGAGAAGCAGCATCTGTGGTCCCTAACCCAAGCGCCTTCTCTTCGCCCTCTCGCTTGCTATTCGGTGCCAGGATTTAGAGGGCGAGGGGAAGCAGCGCCCGCGTTCTTGCGCGCTCGCCGATAAATGGCGGTGCGTTGCATGTCACAACCAAATCCCGGTGTAGCAAGTTTGGACGTGCGCCAGCATGCGTACTCTCCTTGTTCTCTCTATCGCGATGAAACCGGGATCATTAGGATAGACTCCAACTTCGAAAGAAGATTCGGTGTGGAGGAAGCGATAAGGCGCTGTGTGCCTGCTGAGAAGTTTAATTCGGCTGCAATTAGGCCTTGGAAACTGCCTCGCACCTGGGACCGCATGTGCGCCACTTTGCAGAGGCTGGATGGCTGGCGGCGTGTTTCGTATCTGGAGAGAGGCACGACTCACGAGGCACCTATACACGCGCAGCAATAGCCCATACTGTAAGCTGCTTCGACTTCGTAACACGCCGAAAAATTTGGGTGCATGCAACGCTGCTGTCGCGAGCCTCTTCGCGTAATACATTTGTCACTCACATGTCATTCAAAATTTCTCTGATTGCTATCAGGCAGTCTACAAACTGTTTGCTGACTTGCAGTGTTGCTCTTTCAATCAGCACGATGGCATGCCGGTATGTTACTTTAAACACATACAGGGCGTTTCTACGAAGACTGTAAGTAATATTTCAATATAACCGTTCTGAAATAAAACGACGGTTCCTTCCGAGACACGCCGTCATTGGTGCCGACCACGGAGTGACTGTTGGCGGGGTAATTAGTCGCTAATTAACAAGAGATTATGATTAACGTGCGTTTTAATCCCATAGCATTAGGAGTATATATATATATATATATATATATATATATATATATATATATATATATATATATATATATATATATATATATATATATATATATATATTGCAACTGATAGTGGTCTGCTCGTGAAATCTTGAGTGATCTCTTGCACAACACTTTGCAATGCAGTGAACGCGTTTTAAATCAAGGGTCCGGTAACTCAAGGAGGTGCGATACAATGCTTACGCATTTCTCTCGTATTTACCGCTCAATCGTCGCGGACATTCTTTCGACCCTTACATTTTCTGCACAGTGCAGAGTAACCATGGAGCCTGACAGTTAATCCGGTTAACTTTGAGCTCTTTGTCATTTTTTATTGCTCCCACTCTCTCCCACTCTGAGGGAAGGAAGACGAAGTGATTCTCGTAGAGACCCCTATTCCTTCGCGCTGCAGTATTTTCGGCTTTTTCTTGTGTTTTACTGGGAGACGCCGCTCTCATTGCCACGGCAATGGAAGTGGAGTCGGCAGAATGCCGACGCGACGTGACTGCTTCGTCAGGTACCGGCCCGAGGAAGAGAAATTGCCCACCGAGTCAAGCTGGCAGTGAGGACACTGTGTTGTACTCCTGCTCAAGCGATGACGCCTCAGATGACGAAGGCTTCGAAAGAGTGGTACACCGGAAGGCCAAGAGAAGAAACATCAGCGGACGGTCTTCGTCAAGTAAGTCTACCGTCGTTCCACAGCGCAGGCCATGGGCGCACACAATTCTTTTTGTGCCAGACGCACCTGCCGACAACCTCAACCGCCTTAATCGACAAGCGATTTCCGTTTCTCTGGAGGCTCTTGTCCCAGGAGAAATCAAAGATATCAGAATTAATACTCGAAAGAACGTCCTGGCTATTGACGTCCACAACCGAAGCGCAATCAATGCTTTGATGGCAGTAAAGCTCCTGGGCAACATTAATGTCCACTACCTCATTCCGCAAGACAACGAAACAACGGCCGGTGTTGTTTATGACATTGACACGTCCATTAACGACAGCGACCTGCCAATTTTAATCAAACCTGCGACAGATGGTGTTGCCTTACTACAAGCTCGGCGCCTTGGCAAGTCGACCTGTGTAAGGCTCGTATTTAAAGGTGACTGCCTACCATCACATGTAAAGGTCGGCCACTTTCGTCATGTGGTACGACCTTTCGTACCCAAACCACTTCAGTGTAGAAGGTGTCAAAGAATTGGACATGTGAGTGCTGTCTGCCGAAATACAACGATATGCTCACGATGTTCCGAACACCACGACACCGACACTTGCCGTGCAACAGAGCTCAAGTGCCCAAATTGTCAAGGATCGCACGCTGCGTCCTCAAAAGACTGTCCACGCCTTAAGAAAGAGCAGAAAATCTTGAGAAAAATGGCCAGAGACGGATCGTCACACAGAGATGCTTCTGAAGCGATAAGGCGACATCGCTCCCGGAAACGAAAGCCTATGAAACCCTCTTCCGGTTCAAGGGAGATGCCTCGTCCGGCAACGCCACCTCCTGTTCCATCTGTCTCCAGTAAGAGCACGAACGTCAATGAAAGAAGTGGCCATGCTTCATCAAGTGATGCGTGGCCGGCACTGCCGAGGACATGCCACGCGCCAGAGCCACAGCAAATGACTCGCCATTTACAGTCAAATGTCACTACAGTTGACCAAATGCAAGACAAGGACTCACAAGTGATTGCCATGCTCAAATCGCTCACGAATGTCATGCGTCTGCTACTGACAAACATGGACACTCCAGCTGCTCGTAGCGCACTGCAAGTATTGGACGCGCTGACTCCAGTACTTGAAAGCATCGCATAGCACCATGGCCCGCCCCTCGCTGCCCTTCCACAAGGAAGTCAAGAAAGCATCTTTACTGCAGTGGAATGCCCGTGGTCTCAAATCAAGAATTTCAGATTTTAGACATTTTGTCTTCGAAAACCGTTTTCCCATCCTCGTAATTTGCGAACCGAACGTGCAGAATGTTATACGTATTTCTGGCTATGAGGCATTCATGTCCTCTACCTGTGGTGATGTAAGCAAGGTAATTGTATATATTAGATGTGATCTGACTTACGTGTTGCAGCCAGTTCCGCCTCACGACGACAACCAGTACGTTTGTTTAATCGTGAAAACGAATAAGCTTACGTTCACACTCGTCGCTGTGTACATTGCTCCTTCAAGTGGCTTCGACTCTAAACGACTGCACGACGTGCTATCAGCGGCACCCGGCCCTACGATTCTCACAGGAGATTTTAATGCTCACCATCCGCTTTGGGGGAGCCTGAAGATGGACTCCAGGGGAAGGCGAATAGCATCCTTTGCCACACAGCACGACCTTTACTGCCTCAACGATGGTAGTCCGACATATTTACGTGGGCCTACTTACAGCAGCTGCCTAGACTTGACCCTGGTTTCTCGGCTTCTTGAAAGAAACGTGCAATGGTTTACAGACATCGAAACACATGGAAGCGACCATATTCCGACGTACCTGAAGATCAAGGGACTATCGAAATGCTCCTCCATGACGCTCCGTCGAATTGACTGGTCGGCGTTTCGGTCGCACATGGAGGGAGTATGTCAGCAAGGGAACCATTCAAGTCCGGAACACGAAATTCAAAAAGCCATGCAAGAGGCTACGCGTAGTTTCCAGCCTTTCCCGAAATATGCAGAATTTGAAGCAGAACTGCAGCGACTACGAGCAATTCGCCGGCGGGCTGAAAGAAGATACAGGAGAACTAAATCCATCCATGATCTCCGAGAGGCAAGGCGGATGCAAAAGAAGATTCAACGTCGCATCGATGCACTACAATCTCAAAGATGGAAACGTTTCTGTGAGGCGTTGGATCCACGTCAGCGATTATCTCAGATATGGAGAACCGTGCGTGGGCTTCGCCTATCACCACAACAGCGTGTCCCTTTCAAAGCCCTCGCTTTGCACCAAGGTCGCAGCGAAATTGACATTGCTGAAGAATTTTGCTCAAGACTTTCCAGCTTGCAGTTCCAACGCGCAATTACACCATGTGCTACTCCTGTGCCACGGGATTCACGCATGGATGTAATTTTTTCGCTGGAGGAGCTTGAAGCGGCACTGGCGACTTGCAGGCGCTCTTCGTCACCTGGCCCGGACGGGGTTACCTATGCGGCGCTCGCCAATCTTGGGCAGAAAGCACGACTCATGCTACTAAACCATTACAACGAGTCCTGGCGCAACGGTTTGGTTCCACGTGACTGGAAATGCAGCCGCTTGGTTCCACTTCTCAAACCTGGTAAATCACCGTTAAACTTATCATCGTACCGCCCCATCGCTCTGGCCAGCTGCATAGGGAAAATAATGGAACGAATGATTTTGACGCGCTTGGAATGGTACCTGGAAAATTACAACGTGTACCCAGATGCTCTGTCTGGCTTCCGGCGAGGGCGCTCATCCATAGATAATGTCATCGATTTGGTTACGTTTGTTCAGCATCAAAAACGCCGGAAACGACTCACTGCTGCATTATTCCTAGACATAAAAGGCGCCTATGATAACATAGCACATTATGCCATTATAAATGCTCTTATTGAAGCCGGAATCGGTGGCCGCACTTTTCAGTGGCTGTGCAGTTATTTGACCGACAGGCATTTCTTCGTGATGACCGAGGATGGCGCCACGACTCAACACCAAGCGTGCCGTGGAGTACCGCAAGGCGGAGTGTTGAGCCCGACGCTATTCAACCTAGTGCTCGTTGGCCTAGTCCGATGCTTGCCCAACACAGTTCAGGTATCAATATATGCCGACGATATCTGCATTTGGGCGTCTGCCGTAACACGACTGCAGGTACGAGCACGGCTACAAAAGGCAGCTACGATAACATCTCTGTACTTGCGAAAACAGAACTTAGAGCTGTCTTCAGAGAAATGCTGCCTTGTTACATTCACTCGGAAGGAAATGCAGCGTTACAGTGTAAAGGTCAATGGGCAAGCAGTAGCAAATGCACGGAAACACCGCTTTTTAGGGGTAATTATTGACCGAGACCTATCATGGAGCCCGCATGTTTCATACTTGAAGAAGAGATTATTGACAATAATACATCTCCTCAAATTTCTCGGCGGAAAGTCATGGGGCACTTCGGTGCGGTCAATGCTGCAGCTGTATAACGCCTTGTTCCTCGGTTTCGCAAGATACAGCCTCCCTGTGATTGGGAACACCTGCAAAACAAACCTGCGTATACTCCAGGGACTACAAGCTCAAGCCCTAAGGACGTGTCTCGGTCTTCCGAGGTGTGCGTCTACAGCGGCAACGATTGTCATAGCTCGAGATCACCCAATATCAACGTACTTGGCAACCGACGCTCTCAGGGCGCATATTCGGCACGTTGCCCGATTACCTTCTCACCATCTTGCCGCTCTACCCACAGAAAGGCCACACACAACTTTCAGTCGTTTAATTGATGCCAATCGTAACTCACTGCCATCGAACTACATGCCTGCAGCAAGACCATCCTTACCTTTATGGTGCCTGCACAGACCTGACATACGCCTCACCATCCCAGGAATCATGAAGAAAGCCAACACGCCATCGTTTACCCTTAAGCAGGCCACGTTAGAACTTTTACATGAGGTGCACAGTGGCCGCGTACACGTTTACATCGACGGTTCAGTCACATCTGCAAGCGCAGCTGCCGCTGTGGTGATACCAAGAAGATCCGTCAAGATACAGCTAAAGACGTCACATGTATCCTCAACGACAGCTGCTGAACTGGTAGCCATGCGTGCGGCTCTTCATTTTATTAAGGAGGAATCATCCCACGCATGGTCAATCTTCTGTGATTCCAAGGCAGCCCTGCAGAGTGTACTCTCAGCACTGCGCCATGGATCACATGAGCAGCTCGCCGCAGAGATCAGAGAAGTCCACCATCGACTAGTTGACGAAGGACACGATATAATATATCAGTGGTTGCCTAGTCACTGTGGCATACATGGCAATGATCGAGCAGACGCAGCTGCCCGATCTGCCCATGACGGCGTCAACTCCGTTGCCATTCCTCTTTCGAGAGCCGACGCAGCGAAAAAACTTGCCGCACTTGCGCGTGACCTGACATTAGCCCAGTGGAATTCATCCGATTTCACAAGTGCACGCCTCCATACACTGGACCCTAATTTACAGCTCCATATTCCGCCCGAGCTTCCACGAAGTGACTGCACCCTTCTTATCCGTCTATGGCTTGGAGTAGCATTTTCAAATGCCTACTCTTTCCTTATCGGAATGGCCAACAGCCCACTGTGTGACTTCTGCGGGTGCAACGAAACGATCGAGCACCTTCTTTGTCAGTGCTCTCGTTTTAACCCACAAAGAACTGTCCTCTCAGCCACCTTAGACAAACTGGACAAGCGCCCAATGACAGAAAGCAAGATCCTTGGAACCTGGCCTACGCGAACATCAGCGCGATCCGCTATGAAGGCGCTGCTGCGATACTTGAAAGACACGGGACTTTCTGACAAATTGTGACAGTACACTGTGTGGCGCAGGACTGTACGGTGACACTGCGTAAGACTAGGAATGCCTTTGCGGGTTGCGTGACAGTGCCCACAGAAATAGTTCGTGTGTACGTGCGTGTGTGTGCTTCGGTTTTTTTTTTCCTTTTTTTTATCCTTCTTTCTTTCTCACCTATTGCATCCCCTTTCCCCTCCCCCAGTACAGGGTAGCCAACCGGAGATAATCTCTGGTTAACCTCCCTGTCTTTCCTTTGCCTTTCTCTCTCTCTCTCTCCCACTCTCTACGCACGTAAACCTGCTGCTGAGAGTGGTATGCGAGACCCCCTACGGGCAACTAGCGCTAAAACTTCCCGTGCCGGCAGCAGCGCCTCAACACACAGCCTAGCGAGCGGTGGAAAGAGTCTTCGGTAGGACATGATGCGATTACCCGTCATCAATTTCACCACTCATCTAGAAGTACATGTGTCCATATTCCGGCCTGACTGAGAACCGGCGTGATATAATGTACGAACGCATAGAGCTAAAGCAAACGTTGCATATTGTTAATAATCAAAATGTTACTGTAAGGGTTGCAACGATTAGAGCCCACCGCGTTAGAGATGTTGCCTATCTTCTTGCCCGAGTGTGCGTGGGCATATAAATTAAAAATTGCTTTTAATTTTGTTTTATTGCTACAGATATTATATGGACACTCCAGGCGCATTTCTTCCGTCGGCGTGATGTTCCGCATAAAGTCCGAGGGCGATAACATCGTCGCTGCGCGCCTTATGCTGTATGGGCGAGTGAAAACGCGAGGAGGAAGCGCGCCGTCTTCCTTCACGCGCAAGTCACCGGGGGCAGGGGAGGGAAAGGGGGGCGTTTTACTACGGCGACGGCTGCATATGGCGCGGCCTCGCGGGCCTTATCTTGAAAGCGACCCGCGATGGGGACCGAGTTCTCCGAGGGCTGATAGCTTCTTGTGCGCTGTGTTCCCGGCGCTTAGTTATCGTTGAAGCGAAGGTCAATTCGCTCGCTGCCGCTCTCGTGCTTTCTCACTCCAGCGTTCTGACAGCGGTGTGTGTGCGGCCATCGAGTGGAGATGTGTTCATGTTTGCTTCTGCGTGTGTAACACAATGCTCGTTAATTTAGTTAGTAGGCAAATCTTTACAAGTTTACACGGCCGACATACCTAGTATTCTTACTTCGTATAGCTGTCTTCTAATCTGCTATCGCAATCGATGTTTCGCCTTTCGTGCGAAACTGCGACTTCCTTTGCCTATATTTAAGGCCCGAGGGTGCGCGGGTATATAGATATAAAGTATTTGTTTTGGAAGGAAGTAGTTGCGAGTGCAGTGAGTGTCGTGCTTTCTTGTGTTCTCACCGCTTTGTCCTAGTCAGTGCGCTGCTTCACCCACACGCTAATATCAAAAATACGAATTTTAGGAAAATCTACGTACTAACCATCATTTCCATTCTGGCTGAACTTCCGTGATCGAAGCTCCTTTAGACGCTAGCGCCAGCTGAGTCCTCTCTATTATTATTATTATTATTTTTTGCAGTATAAACTCCACGGATTTCAACCTCTTCCCTCTCAAGCTCAGCTGCGAGAGCGCGCTTCACGAATCCTCTCTGGCGAGCGTGTTGTCCGTGGCTGAAAATGCGCCGCTGCGCCGGACGCGCCCCATCGTTCACGTTCGCCGTCGCTTGCCCACCACTCTCGTGCGCTGGTGGCTTTGAAGTCCCGCCCGTCGCAGCGCAAAGGGTCAATTAGCCGCGGGAGCGGGATCGTGCTCTCCGGGCTTGCGTCGCCGCCGCCAGCATTCAGCCGTGGCATGCCTGCGAAAGGGTTCGAGGACTGGCCCGGGCATGGCGCACACAACGAAGAGCTCAGGACCGCTTAAAACTGGAAAATGCGTGCATCTAGCTTTATTTTTATTCTTTTGGCTGATAGGCACGCGAACGCCAGCGCGTTGAGAGAAAGACAGGCGTATGCGTACGCGCAGAGATGGACAAAGAGATACACAAGTAGGTATACAGTGTTATCTACTGTTGGAGATTAACACCTTTCTTTGTTGTTTAATTCGGGTTAACTGAACATTTATTTGCTTCTATGAGAACTGAGTGGTGGATATAAGGCCTAACGCGGATACCTGTTACGCGAATGTAATCTACATGCCTCCATTCGAAACTGAAGGTGCATTATATGTGCCCAACTGTGGACTGTCCTGTACGCGCACGCCCACACACAAAAGAAGAGCCCAGTTGCTGTCATGGACTTTGTCGAGAACTGCGTGCATTTATTTAACCATAATATGGCATATGGTAAATCGTGCGGTCAAAAAGAAAAGAAATCCGCCATGTTGGATGCTTTGAGCTAATTGGAGGGTGTAGCCGTTCTTCGGGCCTATGAGAGCTGAGAAAGTGTCATATTGTGGACCTGCCAAAGTCTCCCATATTGTGGGATCATTCGCCATGTTGTCGATTCTGATTGGCGCTTAGGCTGCCACGGCATATCTGATTGCCTCTATTACAGAGTTTGACAAAGCGGCGGAATTTGAGAATGTCCAGAATAGCACTTCTGCACAATGCACACTACTCTCAATATCTCAATTTAGAACTCGCACTTAAGGAAATATGGCTCGTGGCTTCAGAATCGGGCGCCGCGTGCTGCGCCCATCTCGGAGGTCATGCATGGTTTTCGATTGATTTTGTTGTTGCTTAGGGAGCCATCGCTGGTGAATGTGATATGGACACCATCTATAATTTTTAATAAGTGGCTTGTTACGGGAATATTTTGTAACCACTATTATTTACAAGGTTATAAAATCTATAAACAGTGGTGACGGCTACAAGACCGCTGCTGCTGTGGCTGCTGTTTTTGTTGTTGCCCTCACACGATCTGGCTCATACTCACTGTGGGGTATTCTCGCCTGCCTCTGGCAACTTTGCCGTCGCCGTCGTCCGACCGACAGTGCCAACCTCTCCAGTCCCCCCGGAGCGAGAGCGCCGACCCGGCGCATTCAGGACGGAACACGTGTGGCCGTGATTTACGACTCAAAATTCCCGTAACAATATTTCAGCGTCAGTAAGCGTGTTAAACGGGTGGAATGACGCCGGTTTGAACTGATACAATGCCCGCCGTTTAGCGCCCTTTCGTACAGCGTTTAACAGCGCGATTGCAAAGGCGAAGAGGCTTGTTTTAATAAGCGTGTGTGGCCGTACAATACTTGAGCGTCCTTCGTTGGCCTGCGGTTTTCTCGTTCCCACGCCGGCTGGTTGTCTGCGCCTTCGCCAGCTCATTCGGCGTTCGCCCCGCTTGCGAAGCGTGAGAGCCCTCACGGGAAACCCAATTACGAAAGGAAAAGACAGTGCCGAAAAGAGAAGGAATAAATAAACGGCTGCTATCACGCGCACGAGGCAGCACCGAGTGTCTGTGCTTAGTTTGCAGTGCATTGCTCTCGCCGCTAAAAGCATCCGCAGCTGGAGCCCAGCGATCTCCACGTCGCTTCCATTAATTACCCTCGCTTATCAAATGAACGAGTAGCCTTGCTGCATGATGCTGCCTTGCCAGTTATTTTACGTGCTTTTATCAGCGGGCTCAGGCTCTCTTTCGCGCCTGGTACCTTTCATTGCTTTCATTTATCACTTGCAGCACTCACGCGCTTTATATTTTCTTGCACGAAGGGGCACCTGGAAACGAACCACGGGCAAGATGCTAATCTTTGCTTTCAAACATTTGAATGGAATTCTGGGGTTTTACGAGCCGAAACTACGATTTAACTATGAGGCACGCCGTAGTGGGCGACTCCGGGTTAATTTAGACCATAAGGCATCTTCGACGTGCTCCCAATGCACAGCACACGGGAGTTTTGGCATCTCGCCGCGCATCTGTACTTTTACGCAGTAACCGGCCCATGTTCAGCCTGTTTTATCTTCGCTGCTTCCTGTGCCTGCCGGTCGACCCCAGTCAACTGAACTAGGCCTCTTGCTTATCACGACCGCTTCGCGAGGATGCTTGCAAGCTCTTTGTTATATCATTTGACTATCGTGTAATCAACGCAGTATTTTCTCATGTTTTGGTTACCGTGCAATGCATTTACAGGGATCCTATCAAGCTGCACAAGCACGGGGCATTCGCGCAAGTCGGTAATTGTTCGTTGCTAATGATGCGCAATGCCATATCGCTTGCCTACTTAGAAACGATGGTCGTTAAAGAAGGCCAGGTGGTCAAAATGTATATGGAGCCCTTCTCTACAGCGTCCCTCATACCGTGCTTTGTGGTTTCGATACTTTAAACATCAGAATTTAAAACCAAATTTTAAGGAACGCTTTAAGTGCTTCCCGGACATGCCAGGCTCATCTGACGTGAAATCACCAAATAGAAGTGTGGAATCACAGGTCTTCATGCGGAAACAATCCGGTGTGCCAGCAGCAGCTACGGAGTGCCATGAGTTTCGCTGTGGATCTCGCCCGGCGTGGCTCACTCCACCTACAACCTGTTTCCGACGACAGGGTCGCGGTGAATCTTGGCAGCTCTCGCGGGGGGACGCTTAGAAAACAACGCACGGTTGCCATTACACGGGCGACGAAAGTGAGTGATGCGAGAGAAAGGGAAAACGTAGCTCTTTCGGGACGCTACATACGGGCCCACGCCATACATAGGTGCGTGGGGGAGCCTATGTAATGGGCGCTGCAGCGCATGATGGCGTTGTATGTGTGTGTGTGTGCGTATACGATGTCGACGAGGAAGTCACGCCTGCCGTAGCGCGCGCTCTCAAGGACCCGTCCCTCGTGGTTGGCCGGAGACGGCGGCGGAGGAGATGTTGTCCATTTCCCGTTACGTGCTTCTGCGCCGCATAACGCGGTGGTCTGGCTCTACAAATGCGTGCAGCGTTGACGATGCTAGGGCGTCCGTCACTGAGGGTTCGCTTTTGGAAACCGGTGTGCACGGTAGATTGAACTGTCGTTCGAATTTTGCAGTATTGATACCACGAGGTAGCATGCAATTGTTTATTTGCTGGCCAATTGCCTGGCTCACGTACTGCTTGATGCTCGCGCTTTAAAGGATGTTAGACATCCGACGCCTTGGCAGCGAGTGGCACTGGCTGGCTAATCTTGTAGTAGTAGTAGTAGTAGTAGTAGTAGTAGTAGTAGTAGTAGTAGTAGTAGTAGTAGTGGTAGTGGTAGTAGTATTAACCCTACACCCCTGTCACACGGCACTCGGAAGTCTTTTGAACAAAAAGACTTCTCCCAAAAAGGAGTTTCGCCCGCAGACACACGAAAGGGAGTGATCTATTCTTCAGAAGCGGTCTTTTCTGGAAAAAGAGTTCGTCGATCTCCTTTACGGCCGAAAAGGAGTAGCCTGGAAACCAGCGGGGAGCCAGCAATTAATGTATATTGAAAACAAATAATCAAATGCGTATTTTTCTGTCGCCTAGGCTCATCGCAAAAAATTATTTTATGTATCGCAGAAGGTGCAGTAAACCCTGTAATGCTCATTTTCTTCTGTACTCTCGTAAGAGTCGCGGATGTCACGTGATGACGCTTAGAGACGCGCGCCGCGTGGACGAGAAATATCGCGCGCAGCATTGTGAGCATCGGTGGCGAGCGCCGCTGACGAAACAGCCCTACAGGCGCACGCAATAATCATCCTATAGCGGGAACGCTGCAGCCAAAGCGATAGAAGAAGCCCTATTTTGCCAGACAAACTTGTGCACTTCGCTAGTCCTGCAAAGGCTCTTTAAAGTAGGAGAATACATCTTTGCTATAACGTTTCTTAATCTGGCGTTGTTAAATTTATTTGAAAAATTGTAATACAACAACTTTTCACTTATATTTCGAGATAGATCACTTTAATTTGGCCGATTTTGTTTCGAACGCCAGGGGCACGTCTTCGGTAGTGTCCAGAAGGAAACACTAAACAGAGATCGTCGGTGCCGTGTGTCTGCTGTGCATGCCTCTTCATTAAAAAGCCTTTCAAGTTGTTAAAAGACCGCTTACGTAAAAAAAGCTTTTACATGCTCGTGTGACAGAGGTATTATTTGCATGCACAAATGCCCAAGAAATACGACAGGTGCGTGGTTCCTACTATACCTTAATTGGCAAATCACCGTACGCGAAATACAGCAGACGTGAGTTCGGCTCCACCTGCGGCTGGTTAGTTTTTCGTCCACTTCCATTTTCCTTTACCTTATTATTTCTGTATGTCAGTTAAAAGTAACAATTACTTTTGCCTAAGCTTTAGCTGTCCTCATTGCCTGTTTTTTCGTATTTGTTGTGATTGACAACAATTGATCTCCTCGGATCCCCTTATTTCTCTCGCTCGTTTATTGAGGTTATGCCTACTTTGCCTTGGCAGCTATGCTGCAGCGGCCCATACCAGTAGCGTTCATAGAGTTTGCATTATCGGTGCCATAAGAATAGAACTGGCGTACTCGATAGGCATAAAAATGAGCACACGTCTCTCTAGTTATAGTGGAAAATGAAAATGTTGTTCGTTATCGTACCGCGGAACGCCCCTAGGAAGTCAGAACGAAAATAGGAGTGTCCGTCAGGAAAATATCTTGATGCACGAGCAGTGATCTGTTTATGCATTTGTAGGGACCCAATGCCCAAGACGTTCATGCCGATCTGGTGATGGTGTAGGGTGACAATGTCCAAGCTTATGACGCTGTTGTAAAATGACGCAGACGAGTTCAATGCGGTCGAACACTCCTGGGCGACAAGTATAGAGTAGCCCACAGTCACTTGATGGTGAAGCACAACTTGGTGAGCAAATGGAGGCTCTAGTGCTTTGCTGACTGGCGCCTAATGGTTGAACGAGTAGAGCAGCTTAACGTGAGGGCTGGCTTAAACACCCGCCCAAATGTTATCGCTAAATCTGTTTCTTCATCGTAGTAATACGAACTTTAAGTGCGCCCCTCGTGTAGATTCTTTCAACCAACGGACGCGATACTGCTGTGATCAGTAAAGACTCCGGTCGTCATCATCATTATGCTAATTTGACGCCTTCTTTATATCACGGCAGGACGAAGGCGATTTCTATTTACCCCTGATTTGCGTCGGCAGACTCTGTGCTATGCCAGCAGATTTCATAATTTCATGCTGCCACCTTATCACACGCAGGCCTCGACTGCGTATCCTTGGCACGCGTTCTGTAACTTTAGTAGACCACCGGTTATCTTCCCCTACGCATTACATATCCTGTACAAGTACCTGTCTTCCTCTTAAATCTCAACTTGAGTATCTCACTCAATATCGCTGGTGTTGCTGCGGAGTAGAGGTTGACAATATGATGTTTTTATATACTCACACAACTCAGGTAGCAGGAAATAAATACGGCTCTTTTTGTGGCACCATTACCAAAGACGAAGCATACGCTTTAAAGAAGCTGTGAAAACATATCCCACAATATCACCGCCCCGGATGCAAAAGCTTTAAGTTGCGCATTAAGGCAATCCCTGGTGGGTAAAATTGTTATGGAACCCTCCACTACAACGTATCTCATGGCCCCATTGTTGCTCATCCCAATCAACCAATCAATTAGTCTCATATTCCGAATAAAGTCTTGCATCTCCGTTAATGTGCGCTGGGCTAGCGCGTGAAGGCCATAATTACGCCTTAAAAACGTTGGTTTCTAACCTTGTCCTAAAAGAGGATTCGACGGCACCTGAGGAGTTTGAAATCAGTTTCCCTGACATGTACTTGTGTTGTCGAGTCTGGTTTTGTAATACTACAACATGCAAAACATGTACAATTTATATAAAGTGCAAGCACAAGGCTAGCACATACGAGTATTAGAAATTGGCGCCATGCCATCCAGGTCGTCTTCGTAGTGCTATATTGCCTGCTGCTCTCCGCAAAAATACGCCCATATGTGATTAGGACATCTTGGGGAACAAGGTTGTACATTTCACTTGCGTCATGGTAGTGTTTCTTTGTGTGGCTTATGTTACGCTTATTCGCGCGGTCAACCTTGTTAACACACCAATACGACAGAGTGAAGAGTTCATTTGAAACCAAGTATGTTCTTTCTTCGCATTTTTCCGATTTGCTGACTGGTGCTTGTCCATTCATCCAGCATAGGTGCTGGTTTCTTGAGCACGTGCTGTATGTATATTCATTGTTGCCGCATTAACATCACCTTATGATAGTCCACGCTTGTTTGCTGATGCCATAGTACGTGCTTAGCGAAGCAGTCTAGATGTTAGCCACCAGCTCTGTCACTGGGTGACGTTCTCTTATTTCTGTTGCAACTTACTCGCACACCGAAAGGAAAATGTCCTAACGTGCGAAACTTATTGTTGATTAGCTTGTCTCTACCTCATTCGTAGCTTGTTGTATCTTTATGTGGCATCTGCCCCTGGTGCACCGATACACGCCCTACACTCTTTCACACCTCGTAGGGGTGCGGGGGCAAACCTCAACACTTAAAGACGCGTAGCACGTCATTTGAGCGGTGGGAGCTACAGCTGACCGGCAATACCCTGGCGGGACAAGAAGCTCTGGTCCAGCAAGTACACCGAGCAGCCATGGCCAGTGGAGTACTGGAATGAGGACACCACCCACTCGACCTCAAGAGCAACGACCTCGATGGTCCAAATAAATGTTCTCTCTCTCTCTTTTACGCCGTGCGTTTCTACCGGCGTTGGTAGCTGCAGTGCACACTGGAGAGCTCTAATCTCTGTTGTCGAAACAGAAAGGGTGCATTTGCTGCACATACACACGCACACGCAGAGCGGCGCCGTTATGCGGATATAGTTCAAGCCCTTCCGACGGGAAGCAGGGCATCAGAGGTGACTTCCGTGCGTGCGATACACGTAGGCACGAGGGAGGATGCAAGTACTGCTTTAGTCTTCCTGTGTGTGGCATTATGGCTTCCTGCGGTACCATGTGCAGAGATATAACACGGCGTTAAAAAACGATGTACTGTGGCGCAAACGACGCCACGTGGTTAAATTTTGTTGCTCAACCCTTGATAATGGTTTGTGTTCTGTACAGGCTAACATGTTGTCATCTGGTGTGGTAAAGCGACGGTAAAGCGGCGCCTATAAGAGAAACTGCGTGCATACGGCTACGCATGTAGTTACATCTCCATCGCCTCATTTGAGCGGCCGTTTGTAGGACGAAACCCTTCTCAGCACCAGCGCGATGGATTTATCTCATTTGTGTGGTACTACCGTTTATCTCACGGTTTCAACACTTCATGAGAAAATAGATTTTAGAGTGGAGCGACAAGCATGCAAGAGGTAAAAAAGCAGTTTATATTGCGAGAACGCTTCCTAGATTTTGCCCACATTTGCCCGCTAGAAAACATTTCTTAAGAAGCCCAATAAGTTATTCCTCTTTCCTAAATTTATATTTATACCTTTAGCTCGCAATGAGCACCTGTTCTAGTATCTTTAAGCTATAATAGTCCGCAAAACCCGCCATTGTGAGCGCACGTGCAAAAAGGTGATGATGCCGTTGCTGTTAGATGTATGGGCGAAAAGAGCGCACGAAATTTTGTGTACGGCCTCACCTGAGTAACTTTGTCCGTTGTACTTCGATTCTTTGTACGAGGGAAGCGGTTACATATATTTTTTCATTGAAATCCTGCACGGTCAATAAAACAAATGAGGCTTCCTTTTAGAAAAAGAAAAGAAGACATTTACTGTTAGCGAGATACATACGTGCCACTTCACCCCACAGGGGCATCTACTTCGGCGCGCGTTTGGTGCGCTGCGATACGACGAAGCCAAGCACATGGGACTCTCCCGAGCCAAGCGGCGCGCCTGTTCGCCGTGTTCAGGGAAAAGAGGATCCTATGGGTCGAACTGATGCCGAGTGTTTGGACCTTTCTCGCCCCTCGGCGGAGCCAACACACCTCTTTGGACTCCGCTTCCCGTAGATAGCACCCCCGCACCGACTTATACGCGGGAAATGGCTTGTCACCTTCTCCTGTCCTCGTCTCCTCACTCTTTTTCTTTATCTCCCACTTTTACATATTTCGCTTCATCTACTCGCTTCTTGTCACTTCCGTATTTCCTGGTGGCAAGGGTAAACCTCGTGTGAAAAATCAACCTTGGTTGTACATATTTGGTTATAGCATAAATTTACAGTTGGTGGCTGCAGGATTTCTTCTTTTCTACAACTATTGCGACCTCCCCTTGTTGGACTCAGCGGCGGGTGGCTGACGTTACTGCCGATATTCGCATGTATATTTATGGATGCCTTCTTCCCTAAACTCGCTGATTGCCCTCAGAAACAAGGGCGCACTGAAGAAGTTTTCATAGTTTTGGCCACCAAAGAGGCAATTTCCCCCCTCTCACATAGTCCACAGTGAGATACAAGAAAAGACAGCGAGAGTCATCTCACCATTTCTCGTTGCAATGTGGTTGACATCGACTATGGGACCAGGCTATAAAGCTGCAAAGTTGGCCAGCGGTGGTCTGCTCTTAGAACTCCGCGATAAAAGGCATTGCGAAAACCTACAGAAACTAGTATCATTCGGGGATATACTTGTTACAGTGACCCCACACCACACCATGAACACCGTCTGTGGTGTTATTTCTGACGACGATTCGATCGAATCGACCGAGACAGAACTCTTGGAGGGGTGGATTGAACAGAACGTGAATAATGTGAAGGGGATCAGGATGAGACGTGATGATAAGGAGATCCAAACAAAGCACCTAATTCTAACTTTCGGTTCGAGAGTCTTAACCGAGACCATCTAGGCAGGGTATACAAAGTTTAGGGCCAGGAGTTACATACCGAAGCCTTTTCGATGCTTTAAATGCCAATGGTTCGTCCACAGTTCGCAGAACTGCCGAGGTCGATTGACTTGTGCCAAATGCAGTGCCATTGAACATCCGGCTGAAGCACGTGCGAACATTCCACATTGTGCAAGCTGTGATGTAGAGCACGCCGCGTACTCACGGTCCTGCCCATGCTGGAAAAAGGAAAAAAAAATTATTACAATCAGAGTCAAGGAGAATATTTCGTTTAAGGAGGCACGACGGCGGGTGTCATACCTGCCAAAGAACATCTTTGCCCAAGTGACGCGTTAGAGGGCATCGCCGCAAAGGCTTCCCGTGGCTGTCCGGCCCACACGAAGTGAGCGGGCGGAGACGCCACCCACCCCCTTGGTGGCTGAAGTCAGCGCTGCTCCGCCGTCCCAGAAGAAGGGGACATCGACCTCTGGGCTGGTGACCTCAAGGTTCTCGTCCATCGAGACGGTGCCTTCACGACGAACACACCGCTCGCAAGGGCGCCTGTCCAGCGCCACGCAAGACGCGATGGATGCAACTCCCGGCCAAAAAGCGCCGCCAGCGCCTGAGGATCGGTGAGAATTTCTCGACTGCTCTAATAAAGAGAAGTCCTGCGTCGGCTTTCATAGATTACCCACACAGCACAACACTCTTATGCAATATGGACACACAAGAAATCATGCAGTGGAATACCGGAGGACTTTTACACAATCTAGATAGTGTTAAAGAACTTGTCTTAAACAAAGTCCAAAGGTACTGTGTTTTCAGGAAACGCATTTAAAATATACACAGACAAACTTTCTTAGACAGTGCCATTTTTCGAAAGTCCATGGCGATACTCTCGCCTCATCGGGCGGTGTGGCTATGATTGTGGGTAAAGGTATTGCCTGCAAGCAATTACAACTCCGAAAGTCCCTTGAAGCAGTTGCTGTCCGAGCACTACTGTTCGATAAGCTGCTAACAATCGCTTCAATTTTCACCCCCCTCATAGCTATCAACTTCACAGAACGTAATTTCAGGACCTTATCGAAGAGCTTCCCGAACCATGTACAGTTGTAGGAGATGCAAATGCGCATTGCACCCTGTGGGA
The DNA here is from genome assembly GCF_023375885.2 of Dermacentor andersoni. Lineage (NCBI taxonomy): Eukaryota > Metazoa > Arthropoda > Arachnida > Ixodida > Ixodidae > Dermacentor > Dermacentor andersoni. The sequence continues at coordinate 117,924,239 of NC_092824.1, forward strand.
AGACTCTCGCTGTGATGCGAGAGTCCGCATAATATAAGACTTCCTATTTTCTTCAGGCACCTAGCTTTTTAATAAGAAAGAGCCAACATTCTATAGCGTTGCACATAAAACATTCTCCTCCATAGACATAGGCATAGCATCAGGTACACTCATGCTGTACCTAGTGTGGAATGCCATAAATAACCCTAACGGAAGTGATCACTTTCCAATCTAATAGATCTAACAAGCTAACAAAACCAGATGAATGCTATCCACAAGCTCCAAGATGGAAGGTCGATTCAGGCAACTGGACGCGGTTTCGCGAACTTACGCAGTTGACCTGGGATGATGTACGTGCCGTCAGTATAGATGATACAGTGGCATACCTAATAGCGTTTTTAATTGATGCCGCATCAGTATGCGTCCCCCAAACTAAAGGCTCGGCTTCTAAACTACGCATTTCATGGTGGGATGAGGAATGTAAGGAAGAACGAAGGAGGCAGAAGAAGGCGCGGTGTTTCCTACTTGATTTTTCAATGGCAGAGAACCTCATAAGCTTTAAACATATCAAAGCACAAGACAGGCGAACGCGACCACTTACTAAAAGGGAGAGCTGGCAAAAGTACATCTCGGGCATTCATTCATATACCAAAGAAACCAAAGTATGGAACAGGGTAATAAAACTATTAGGTCGACCTTCTCACCATTGGTCCAATGGTGAGAAGGTCGACCTGGTCGAAGACCAGGCCGATGCCCTTGGATAGCATTTCGAGCGTGTTTATAGCTCAGAACATTACTCCGAAGCTTTCCTGAATCAAAAGAATATAACAGAAAGTAAGACATCGATTCGCAAGTGCAGGGGAAGTGAACGATACAGCCGTCCTTTTGTTGTAGCCGAGCTCAGAGCGGTCTTGAATACTCGTGAGAAGTCTGCTCTGAGGACCGTTCGGATTATGTACCTAATGATAAAACACCTCCACCTTGATATCCAAATGGCTCTGTTGTCGTTTTTCAACGCTATCTGTGGAACAAGATACATTTCGTTAGCATGGAAAGAAGCTTTTGTAGTCTCTATCTTGAAACAGGGTAAGGGTTCATCTTCTGTAGCAAGTTACCGTCCTATAGCACAAACAAGCTGCCTCTTTAAGCTAATTGAAAAAATTATCAATCGCCGGCTATTATACTTCCTCGAATCAGACAAATTGCTTAACCCTTATCAATGTGTATTTAGAGAAGGCCGATTCACAACTGACCACCTCGTGCGAGCTGAGGCACACGTTCGTGAAGCTTTTGTTCACAAACAGTTCTTCCTGTTGTTCTTCCTTTGTTCACAAACAGTTCTTCCAGTGCTCTGTTCCTTTATCTGGCCGGCTCGGCTTGTTTCTTCCTTTCTATGTTGCGCTGTATCAGTTTTAGAATCTTCCTGTTGGTTTTTGTTGATATGGATGGATGCATGGATGGATGTTATGAGCGTCCCCTTTGGAACGGGGCGGTGGGTTGCGCCAACAAGCTCTTGCTATTATACTGCTTAATGTTCTACCCAAGTTACAAAAAAAAAAAAACCACTATGAACTCCCACAACCACATTTTCTGACTCCCTATTGCGAACTTTGCTTTTGTACGTCTCCGTTTTTTGTCGTTCCCCTACTTTTTTTCCACCAATCTTCCTATCGCCTCTTACTATATTGAAAAGTATTATGCGCCACCTGGCGTTACGAAATTTGGCTATTCGTGGGTATAAAGTGGGTATTCGTGGCAATTTGATCAACGTCATAGAAAGTTATTTATCGAATGGCACGTTTCATGTTAAAGTTGGCCATGCTCTGTCTAGGCCATTTCTCCAGGAGACAAGGCTACAACAGGGTGGAGTACTTAGTTGAACCCTTTTTATGGTAAAAATGAATTCGTTACGTTCATTTATTCCAGGTGTAGTATGAAGATTTATTATACGACACCAACGTCTCACACAATTGAGGTCGCACCGGGAGTACACGAACGCTGATTGGGCGCACAGCGACAGGCGCGAGAGCGTTTTCCTCCCCCTTTTCCTCACTGCAATTGCTCCCGGGAGAGAAGATGAGCCATCCTGGCGACTTACGGCGTCATGAAGCCGGCTGACATGAACCGTGTCACGCCCGCGGTGTCATAGGTCGAGTAATAGCGTCACAGGTTCGACAACGTAGTTGACGGCGGAGGTACGGTCTGTGATGCGGTAGGAGCTATCATAGCGTGCAATAAGTTTGTTTGAAAGGCCAGGGCTGTGACGAGGTGGGACGCACAGCTTAACAAGGGAACCAGTCGGAAAACGTAATATATTCACGCCACTGTCGTGCCGCAGCTTTTGATGAGCTTGAGCGGCGGTCGTAAGGGTATGAGCGAGCTGCTTGCAGTCCTCTGCGTATTTGGGGGCTTCAGACACAGGCGTACATTCAGAAGCGCCGTGTCGGTATGGGAGCAATGTGCCGATGGTACACGAGGGCTGTCGTCCAAATAGCAGAAAAAATGTCGAAAAGCCAGTGGTAGCTTGTGTGGCCGTATTATAGGCATACGTTATGAACGGCAAAACAGTGTCCCAGTTACTGTGGTCCGAAGCCACGTGACACGTCACCGAGTGTGCGGTTGAACCTCTGTCAAGCCGTTCGTTTGTGGGTGGTAGGCTGTAGACTTGCGGTGAACGGTGCTGCATGCAGTGAGAAGGGCTTGAATTACTTCGGACAGGAAGACACGCCCCTTGTCGCTGAGCAGTTCGTATGGCGCGTGCGCCATGTCGAAGAACGCCATGTCGAAGTTCCACAAGATGAAAAACGCAACTTCGCGTGCAGAGGCGGCCGGGAGTGCGGCAGTCACGGCGGTGCCCGTCAAGTGGTCGACACCTACAATTATCCATCGGTTACGCGAGGAGCCGCAGGAAAGTGGTCCATATAGGTCTATGCCGACGCGATCGAAGGGCCGAGCCGGACAGGGCAGCGGCTGTAATTGACCAGGAGGGCGCTGTTGAATTTTGTACCGCAGGACCACCGTGCAAGCGCATACGTACTGGGGCACGAAGTGATACCTGCCGTGCCAGTAGAAACACTGCTTCATCTGAGTATACGTTTTCAGAACGCCGGCGTGACCATTGTGAGGAGCAGCATGAAAATAAGGGCATATGTCAGAACGCATATGTCGTGGTATCACAAGCAGCCATTTGCGACCATCAGGCAAATAATTTCTGTGGTAAAGGACGTTGTCGCGTACAGCAAAGTAAGCGGCTTGGCGACGAAGTGTTCGAGACGAGGGTGTGAAGGATGGAACGTGGAGGAAATTCAGCATAGTTGAAAACAGGGGATCCTTATGCTGCTCGTCCGGCATATCAGCCACGTTGATCGGTGACACGGATGCGAAGGGTGTAGACACTGAAGCCACATCAGACGGTATCGGTGATCGGGAAGGCGCATTGACGTCAGGGTGCTCTGCCCGATCGGTAGACAACGCGGATGTCATATTCTTGTAAGCGAAGTGCCCATCGACCTAGGCGACATGAAGGATCTTTCAACGAGGACAGCCAGCAAAGGGCGTGCTGGTCGGTGACAATGTCAGAAGAGCGACCATATGCAAGGCTGAAATTTGGCGAGAGCCCAAATATTGGCTAAGCACTGCCTTTCTGTTACAGAGTAGTTGGCTTCTGCCTTCTTTAAAGTGCGGCTCGCATACGCGACGACGTACTTGTCGTATCCGTCTTTCCGTTGTACGGGGACTGCACCGTGTCTGATGCTGCTGGCTTCCGTGTAGACCTCTGTAGGCGCTGTGGGATCGTAGTGTCGCAGAATCGGTGGCGAAGTAAGTAGACGACATAGTTGCTTGAAGGCTTCGTCACACGAAGGTGACCACGTGTAGCAAATTGGTCAGTGGTACGAGGATAGTTGCACAATTGCGCTCAAGACGCCGAAAATAAGAGGAAAGACCTATATAGCTGCGGAGAGCCTTAAGAGTAGTGGGCATCGGAAACTCTGCGAACGCGCGAAGCTTGGCTGGGTCCAGAAGCACACCGCCCTTCGATACAACGTGTCCCAATATTGTTAACTTGCTGGCAGCAAAACGACACTTTTTGATGTTGAGTTGGGGGCCGGCAGAGATAAGGCAGGTCAGTATCTCACGCAAGCGAACGAGGTGTGTCGGGAAATTTGGTGAAAAGACGACGATGTAATCAAGGTAGCACAGACATGTTTTCCACTTGTCTCGCAGGATGGTGTCCATCACACGCTCGAAAGTAGCGGGCGCGTTGCATAGCCCGAGTGGCATTACGGTAAATTCGTACAGGCCGTCGGGTGTGACGAAAGCTGTCTTCTCACAGTCATCTTTGGCCATCGGCACTTGCCAATAGCCGGAGCGAAGATCCAAAGATGAGGAGTACTCCGCACCTTGTAAGGAGTCGAGAGGTCATCTATCCGAGGCAGCGGATAGACATCTTATTGAGTCGACGGTAATCCACACAGAAGCGTATTGACCTGTTCTTCTTGCGTACTAATACTACAGGAGACGCCCAAGGGCTGTGGGAAGGGCGAATGACGCCACGGTGTAGCATATCGTCTACTTGCTCGTTAATTATCTGCCGCTCGGCTGTTGACACGCGGTATGGTCGCTGGCGTAATGGGGGATGGGAACCAGTGTGGACGCTGTGAGTGACGGTCGCCATACGTCCCAGCGATGGTTGGTCGTAATCAAATGACGAGCGAAAATTCTGGAGAAGCGGGGGGACTTGCTGGCTATACGGAGGTGGCAGATCGGCGTTTAAGACAGATTCAAGGACGTCTGACGATGATGACGACGACAATGATTGTGATGAAGATGATGATAAGGAGGATGATGATGGTGATGATATGTACAGCACGGGAGAAGTGAGGCCGTCGTATGTTTTATTCCACTTATGTTGATGACGTACAGATGGTATTTAAATTCTGTAACCTAGCAACCTGAGAACGACAGGTTAAACTTGACCTGAACAAGGTTTCCAGATGGGCACAGGAGAGTGGATTTAAGCTAAATCCCTTGAAGAGGTGGTGCGTCCTTTTTTCGAGAAATAAAGGCCTGGTCCCAGACTCCCATATTAAGCTGCATGGTCAACACTTGCCTGTAAACAAAGAGCACAACTTTTTAGGCATCGTTTTAGAAACGAAATGAACCTTTATTCCACACATGAAGTACCTTAAAAACAAATGCCTCGAAATCCTCAGCATTCTTAAAATTATGTCACGCACGACGTGGGGTAGTGACAGGAAGTGTATAATGAACCTTTACAAAAGCCTCATTCGAACACGCTTAGATTGCGGGGTCATAGTGCATCAATTGGCTACTCCTAGTGCCTTGAAGATGCTGAATCCTTTTCACGACCTAGGTATCTGCGTGGTGACCGGTGTCTTCCGGACAAGTCCTGTAGACAGCCTCTGTGTCGAAGCTAGCAAGTGGTCGCTTCATCTTCAGAGGTCGTGGTCCAGTTTCATAGTATTTCCGAAAGTGAACGCAAATCGTGACCGTCCCTCTTATGTAACCATACACGACGCGACATTTTCAACGCTGTTTAATAATCAACCAGAAGCCAGAGAACCATTCTCTCCGCTCGTAAGAAAACGTTATGTGAGGAAATGAGAGTTCAAACTCTTGGACATAGTCTGATGTTCAAGAGTTGGTGGTCCAGTGAAGCGATTGGTTCCAGCGAAGCCATTGCCCCCGTGGCAGTGGCAGCCCATATAATGCAATATATCGTTCGTAGTAGTGACAGAACACGGCCCAAAGGCACGCGTTGGAATGCATTTACTGAAATTTCAGTCGAAATATTCGTGCGTAGAGTTTTAGACCGACGCTTCCAAGTCACATGCCGGCGTGTTTTATGCAGCAATCGGTTCATCCTTCTCTGAATCCGATGCCTTGCACCCGAAAACAAGTCTCTTTATGGCTGAGGCCTATGCACTATTGTCGGCTGCAAAACATATAAGGAATTAAACATTAAAAGTTATATCTACAGATTCACTAAGCGTCGTAAAAGCCTTAATGTCACTGCTTAAGAACAGGAACCCTGTACTTAGCGAGCTTTATTTATTTGCACAACTGATGTGTCTCACAGCATGTCGTTATATGCTGAGTACCTGGGCAGATGGCCTTCGAGGGTAATATGGTAGCTGAACAAATTGCCACGTCGATTGCATCGCAAGCTATCGATCCCAGTGCTGCTGACCCTGCCTTGGATCTCAAGCCTTTCCTGTGAAAGAAACTGAGAAGTCACTGGCGGCGCAGCTATTAGCAATTAAGCCGCAGCTAGGTCCCTGGCTCTCCACTACGAAAAAACGACGGAAAGATGTCCAATTCTGTCGACTCAGCATAGGGCACACATATGGCACCCACAGTTTTTTTGCTGACTGGCAGTAAAACTCCAACATGTGGTAGATGTAGCGAGAGGCTGACCGTCTTCCACGTCCTTTTGGAGTGTCGGGAATCTGAAGCTGAGAGAAATAAACGCTTTCCTCTAGCATACCGGCAGCTCATCCTTCTTCATACGGTAATGTTTCTTGGTGCGGAACCGTTTTTACACCAAAGCAGAGAATGCCGCCGTGGTTGTAGTTTGTATAGCACATGCCTCCATCCACTTGCGTTTTAAGGGCCGTGTTAAGGCAGTGGTGCTCCTTGCAAGTGTTTGCCGGTGACATATTTTAGTATATTATATCATTCTTTCGTAATATATCTTTCGTGTTCATAGCACACCTCATTAGTCATTGCCACATATAATTGCATATGGATTTTACGCACTTTACAGCGACAGCTCTTAGGCCCCTTTACAGCCACGTCACATCTACTCGTAAATCATAGCTCCACTGCGAACTCATTAACAGTGGCCTGGCTCTTCTTGGCCATACTTGGCCCTTCCGCCATAAAACACCACATTTATCATCATCATTACGTCCCACTTTTCAAAAGTAAACGACTGGTTTTACAAAAATGAAATTAGTTTTGAACTGCTTCTAAGCACCTCATTTACTCATACCACACAGAACTTTCGAAGCTTTGCTTCACGAGGAAAATAATTTTGCATTGATACCCTTGAGGATCGATGGGGCGCATGGGTCCCAATTTTTGAATGATCATTTAGTGTTAGTGGTACAAATATGTCCCACGTTTTAAAAACGAACGGCTTGGTGTAGGGAAGTTCAGTTTCTCGTACACTTTTTCTCAGTACTTCACTTACTCCTACCATGCACAAAGCTTCAGGAGGTTTATAAAAAAAGTATACGCCGTTATATAAGAGGTTCAAACGAACGGCCCTCTTTTGTCATGTAGCGACGTGACAATATAACGGCTGGTTTGGTGTAGTTCGGCTGTAGAGCGGGTTGGTTTTCTGGTAAGATTGTTTTCATCTTTTACTAGCAGATTAGAAAGTGACTTCCGGTCCAAGACTCTGTACGGCTTGTGGCTTTGTTAAAGGTTATGCGAACGAATAGATCTGAGAGTCCTGGGAGCGGGTCCATCGAAAGAGAAAAAGTGCACGTGACCATGCGCACCACTTTCTCTCGCTTAACGCACAAAGTTGCGGGTGATCTGTTTCAAAAGATTCCCTTTTGCTCAATATAAACGCAAGGTGACGCTCATGTCCTTGTCGAAAGATGATTTACTGAAATGGCTCGAATGGAAGATGACTGCGCTCCTCAGTAGGCATTGTGCGGAACTAATTTCTTTCCGGCTTTGAATGCCTTTATTGGATGCGCAAATGGCTAGACTAAAGCGGTTTTATTTGCGACCCGCTCGCCGGCGCATTATGACAACAGAGCGGCGCTATTATCCCAAGCTTAGGCTGCATACATGCCTGCATGTTAAATGAACAATGTGCACAAACGCCAAACTGAATCTGAATGAACCCTCCATTCCGCGCATAGAGCGATGGAACGTAAAACGACTGGTGTCACGTGAAGAGGTTGGAAGGGGGCAATAAGAATTTATTAGGAAGCAAACGGGTGTAGATGATTTTCTCATTGAGATTAATAGGAAGCAATAGTTGGACGGGTCATTCTACGCGTGGAGCAACTAACTGGTGTAACAAAATGGGGCTTATCGAAGAGAAACAACCTCACCGGACAAATATTATGACCGGTTCTTTCGTCCTGCAGTTGACGTGACATAGGCTGATGATGAATCTGTTCTTTACGCTGTATCAGTGCGTGTGTATTAGTCTCCACCCTATTAAAAAATAAATAAAAGGCGTACGCACACAAACGAAGGAGGACGAAAACGAATGTTCTTGCAATTGTTTTAGACACGAGAAGTCGTCCCGGCTCTATGCAAGACAGCCGCTGGCTTCGTTTTTTTCTAAGCTTATGAAGGTGCCTTCAGGCATAATAAAGTCGTAGCTAGCGAAAATTTGACCCTCTCGGACACTCCATGCCACCACAGATATATCGCCGGCTTCATAATTCGCCTGTCAGCTGCTTTGTACTCGTAATATCATCGGTATTGGCCTCCGCGAGTTACATGAAAGTCACAAATGAGTGGCGGAAGGAATTCGGGAATTTCGGCGGATGAGCCTTTTCTCGCATGCATTCTATCATGACGCTACGTTACCGTGCCTGGCTCGAAGGGAAAATATTGAACTTGTTCGTTCTGAGTAACCGGGACGACAGTGCTTTTCATAAATAACAGTCTGTGAATATGCCACGGGCATTAAACTTACTATCACTATTGAAGCTTCGGAATTTGCAATGTGGCCTTGCTTACGATCCTAAATTATCATTTTTTTTAATCCTAAACGTCTTTATTAAGTTTTTATTGGAAACTTCTGCTTGGCGCTGCTTCTGCGCCGGAAGATGTGGAACGTCTATGTTGGCGAATGATGCAGGCGTGGAGGCGTTGCGCGGCTGCGTGTAGACGGCGGTGGTGTTGCCTGCTCTTTCCAGGAGCACGCACGACTACCCGGTTGGCGGTTATGTGACCGCATGTTTCTTTTTTATAGCGTTACGAATTCAAAAGAGAGATCGGTTCCTTTAGGTGGCACCTGAAAATTCTCGCCAGAAGGCATACAAAGGAATGAAAGCACAAAAAACACTAAAAGCGGCACGGGTTCTAGTGGGTGTCGAACCTTCGGATGACGGAAGCGGGAACGACGCAAGTGTGTGGACTAGTCTTCTCCGCTTGCACTTGCGACGGTGCTTCTTCGTACCTCGTCAAGTGGGGGACATTCCGATGAGATTAGTTCTCCTCACTTCTGCGGCTAATATTTCGCACATACCGAAAAGCTTTACCGTCACCATGCCGTCTACATTCCGGATTGCAATGCGGCACGCAGCAGCGGGCATGTTGCAGCACTCTGTCACGCACTCGAGGGTCCGCACTGAATTGGCGAATAAAAAGAAACGTGCAGGACGCACGGTCAAAAATAGGGGAGCAGCTGGCGATCGTACGATAGGGTATGGCGAGCAGAATGGGGTCGGAGCCACGGATCGCATCGAAAGCAGCTGGTCTGGAAGAAAGGCTTCGAACGGCCGCAACGGGCTTTCAAGAAAAGGAGCGAAACTCGCGGTGAAGGCCACGACAAAGGGAGTGCGGCACTACTCTGGCCAGTGGCGCGGCGCATCCCTCCGGGCGTGCGCGCCTGCGCACTAGGCACCTCTGGTGCAGGCGGTCCTTTAGTCCCGTGTCGCACTCCCCCCCCCCCCCCCCCCCCCCCCGCCCCTTCTCTCTAGCCGTGTTTTCGTAAGGCAGAGCACGTCCTCAGCACTGGGCCCCGTAGTAACGCGAGGTGCCGACGGTGCGTGTGTTCCTGAGTCGTCTGTTCACTCGTTCGTTCCCGTTGGCGCACGTGGAATGCGGAGTCATTGTTGTGCAGGCGTAGACAGTCCTGAGCGGCGCGGAGGACTTGGCCGCCGTCGACCGATGCCGGAGGGCGGTAGTGTTTGCGAAAGCCCAATTGCTTCAAATACCTAACACGGAGGTTTTGCCCTCGCTTGATTGCTAAAGACGGTTAAATAAAGTTTACCGGACTGCACTTTTAAAGTTTGGTGCTTCTCTTTGTCAGCACGTGCGCTGTGGTAGTGGTACGACCCCTGTCAGGAGATTACAAGCGCGTGTAAGCCTGAGTAAGCCATCTATGTGGGATAACCGGGATTCCTTGTTGGAGGGCTCGGAAATAATTTTTAGAGCAGGGCGGTCGATTAAAGAGCGGAGAACACACGTGCATTGTCATCGCGCAACCATCGGAGCGTGGCCAAGGACTCACCCGGGATTCGAAGCGGACACCGCGTGCAGGCCATAAGCACATCGTACCTACTATAGCTGCAGCGGCAGGTTTGGTGGCGATCGGAGTACCTAAATCGAAGCCTTACTCGCCTCCGCATTGAACAAGTGCCGGCTGGCCGTGCGGGTGACATTAATTTTTCTCAAGTTAGACTTCAATCTGGCAGTTGCGGTAAGAGAGTCATTTATCGAGTGCTGTGGGATACTACTACCGTCTTATGAATGAACTCTAAAAGTGTTTACACCATTTGGGGCGTATGTTGTCCCCAAACAGTAACCGTTATCTGTCACGCTTGCGTTTCCTTTCGTGAAAACTCTTCACTGCCTACTTTATCGTCGAGAGAGCACGTTGATAACGCGCATGCCGTTTGGTATATGAAAGTAGCGGGCGCGCAGCCTTAAAAAACGGAATGGCACGCGAGGCAGATTATGATTATTATTTGGGGTCGAACAAAGGCCTAGAGGGGGAAAACTTTCTTTAATGTGGCACAATTTGATCCCTAATTTAATTTCGTTATCACAATTATTAGTCACGTCAGTTTCAGTAAGTGTACTCCATTGTGATTTTGTTCTAGCTATGGACGGGCGACTTGTTCTCTTCAGCAAGGCAACTAAGTTACTTCGGCCCAGATGTTTATTCACTAGTATATACAGGCCGCCATTGGAATCTGAACCTGTGAACGTTTAACGTTAGAACGTTATCTAGTGAGGCGAGTCTAGCAGTGTTATTGGAGGAATTAGAGGGTAGTAAATGGGATATAATAGGGCTCAGTGAGGTTAGGAGGACAAAAGAAGCATATACAGTGCTAAAAAGCGGGCACGTACTGTGCTAGCGGGGCTTAGCGGAGAGACGAGAACTAGGAGTCGGATTCCTGATTAATAAGGATATAGCTGGTAACATACAGAGAGAGAGAGAGAGAGAGAGAGAGAGAAGGGAAGACAGAAAGGCAGGGAGGTTAACTAGACTGAGTCCAGTTTGCTACCCTACACGTGGGGAGGGGAATGGGGAGTGAAAGAGGGAGAGAGGGTAACATACAGGAATTCTATAGCACTAACGAGAGGGTGGCAGGTCTTGTTGTGAACCTTAATAAGAGGTACAAATTGAAGGTCGTACAGGTGTACGCCCCTACATCCAGTCATGATGACCAGGAAGTCTAAAGCTTCTATGAAGTCGTGGAATCGGCGGCGGGTAAGGTCAAAACAATATACACTGTACTGATGGGCGACTTCAATGCCAAGGTAGGCAAGAAGCAGGCTGGATACAAGGCAGTGGGGGAATATGGCATAGGCACTAGGAATAGCAGGGGAGAGTCATTAGTAGACTTTGCAGAACAGAATAATATGCGGATAATGAATACTTTATTCCGCAAGCGGCATAGCCCAAAGTGGACGTGGAGGAGCCCGAATGACCAGACTAGAAATGAAATAGACCTTATACCCTGCGCTAACCCTGGCATCATACAAGATGTGGACGTGCTCGGCAAGGTGCGCTGCCGTGACCATAGGATGGTAGGAACTCCAATTAGCCTAGACTTGAGGAGGGCACGGAAGAAACTGGTACATAAGAAGCCGATCAATGATTTAGCGGTAAGAGGGAAAATAGAGGAATTCCGGATCAAGCTACAAAACAGGTATTCGGCTTTAACACAGGAAGAGGACCTTAGTGTTGAAGCAATAAACGACAATCTTATGGGCATCATTAAGGAGTGTGTAATAGAAGTCGGTGGCAACTCCGTTAGACAGGATACCAGTAAGCTATCGCAGGAGACGAGAGATCTGATCAATAAACGCCAATGTATGAAAGCCTCTAACCCTACAGCTAGAATAGAACTGGCAGAACTTTCCGAGTTAATCAACAAGCGTAAGACAGCTGACATAAGGAAGTATAATATGGATAGAATTGAACATGCTCTCAGGAATGGAGGAAGCCTAAAAGCAGTGAAGAAGAAACTAGGAATAGGCAAGAATCAGATGTATGCGTTAAGAGACAAAGTCGGCAATATGGATGAGATAGTTTAAGTGGCTGAGGAGTTCTATAGAGATTTATACAGTAACAGTAGCACCCACGATGACAATGTGAGAGAGAATAGTCTAGAGGAATTTGAAATCCCACAAGTAACGCCGGAAGAAGTAAAGAACGCCTTGGGAGCTATGCAAAGGGGGAAGGCAGCTGGGGAGGATCAGGTAACAGCAGATTTGTTGAAGGATGGTGGGAACATTGTTCTAGAAAGACTGGCCACCCTATATACACAATGCCTTATGACCTCGAGCGTACCAAAATCTTGGAAGAACGCTAACATAATCCTAATCCATAAGAAAGGGGACGCCAAAGACTTGAAAAGTTATAGACCGGTCAGCTTACTGTCCGTTGCCTACAAAGTATTTACTAAGGTAATCGCAAATAGAATCAGGAACACCTTAGACTTCTGTCAACCAAAGTACCAGGGAGGATTCCGTAAATGCTACTCAACAATAGACCATATTCACACTATCAAATGTGCGGAATATAACCAACCCTTATATATAGCCTTCATTGATTACGAAAAAGCGTTTGATTCAATCGAAACCTCAGCAGTCATGGAGGCATTACGGAATCAGGGTGTAGATGAGCCATATGTAAAGATACTGGAAGATATCTATAGCGGTTCCACAGCCACCGTAGTCCTCCACAAAGAAAGCAACAAAATCCCAATAAAGAAAGGCGTCAGATAGGGAGGTACGATCTCTCCAATGCTATTCACAGCATGTTTACAGGAGGTATTCAGAGACCTGGAGTGGGAAGAATTGGGGATAAAAGTTGATGGAGAATACCTTAGTAACTTGCGATTCGCTGATGATATTGCCTTGCTTAGTAACTCAGGAGACCAATTGCAATGCATGCTCATTGACCTGGAGAGGCAAAGCAGAAGGGTGGGTCTAAAAATTAATCTGCAGAAAACTAAAGTAATGTTGAACAGTCTCGGAAGAGAACAGCAGTTTACGATAGGTACTGAGGCACTGGAAGTGGTAAGGGAATACATCTACTTAGGGCAGGTAGTGACCACGGATCCGGATTATGAGACTGAAATAATCAGAAGAATAAGAATGGGCTGGGGCGCGTTTGTCAGGCATTCTCAAATCATGAACAGCAGGTTGTCACTGTCCCTCAAGAGAAAAGTGTATAACAGCTGTGTCTTACCACTACTCACGTATGGGGCAGAAACCTGGAGGCTTACGAAAAGGGTTCTGCTTAAATTGAGGACGACGCAACGAGCTATGGAAAGAAGAATGATGGGTGTAACGTTAAGAGATAAGGAAAGAGCAGATTGGATGAGGGAACAAACGCGGGTTAATAACATCATAGTTGAAATCAAGAAAAAGAAATGGGCATGGGCAGGACATGTAATGAGGAGGGAAGATAACCGATGGTCATTAAGGGTTACGGACTGGATTCCAAGGGAAGGGAAGCGTAGCAGGGGGTGGCAGAAAGTTAGGTGGGCGGATGAGATGAAGTTTGAAGGGACAACATGGCCACAATTAGTACATGACCGGGGTAGTTGGAGAAGTATGGGAGAGGCCTTTGCCCTGCAGTGGGCGTAACCAGGTTGATGATGATGATATTGAGTCTTATGGGGGAGCTTAAGCGGTCTCTGGCCGGTGCACTTCATGAACGGCAGTGTAGCGCAGGAATATATTTCTGCAACGAGTGGGGCCAGCGTTCGAGTACCTTTGGCTGAGAAAATGGTCTCGTGCTCAGCCGGTTTAAAGTAATCGGGAGAGAAAGGCAGAGCTCTAAAAAACCCTGTGCACGCCTCCACTGCGTGTATAGGCACACTGGAGTTTGCGACAAAGTTTACGTTAAACAGCAGCGTCAAGTGCGCGCGCGCGTGAATTCTCCTGGTGAGCCGGTGTGCTGGTCACTACACGCTAAGGCGCGTCGCCGTACGTGGACTGCGCGGCCAGCGCGTGCGCTTGCCATGCCGGGCAAACAGGCCACCAGGCAGCTTTCGACGAGAATTAGCGCCGTAGCGCCAGCCGCGCCCCTCTCCCGGCTTCGCGCTCATGCAAACCTGAACGCCGATGAATGGTGCTTCCTTTGTTTTAGCGATGTGTGTACTTATTGTTATTTTGCACCCTCTTCCTGCTGCGTAGGCGTACGTTCCGCGTGTCTTGCTTTATTCCTCGTCGCCGGTATTGACGTCATCGGGGCACTCGGCCACAACATCCCTGTGGGAAGTTTCCTCTTTCTGAGGCCGAGTCGTTAGCGAACGTGTTTGTCGCGCTCGAATGCAGCGGACGTTGTTGAGCGGCGAACGCTATAGACTTCGCCGCTGGAGGAACCGCTCCTCACGATTACGTAAGGATACAAAACTGAGATATTAAGAAAATCTTCATTGGTGGGTTTTAACTCGTAGTAAAAGAAACTCTTATGGCCCGCGCAACCCACTAGAGGTTTCCGGAAATGTAGGCTGATGCTTTCCTTGCTTAGCACCTCCATACAGACAAGCTCCAGTACTTGGCGTTACGAAGTATGCGACGACGCTGTGTGCTGTTATGTCGTCCCATAGGTGCTGACAAAAACGAAAAAGAAAGAAAAAAGCCAGAAAGACGGGCATTAGCGGCGTGAATTTTTGTTTCGGGCAAAATTTATAGACGTTGTCAGAACTATAAATTTTACTTTGAATATATGGTTGCTCTAAACGGCGAACAGGAAACAAGCGTCAGCGCAGTGGTCTTCTTATTTCAGCGTAGAATATGCATGTATGTTTACATACCTGGAGCTTGCCCGTAGGTCGAGTGTTTAGCGCAGCGATTGAATACGCAGACAGGGGACACAAAAGGATAGAAAGAAAGTAGTAGTAGTTTACTTTCGAAAACGGCCACGAAAGCAATCAATAAAAGCAGCGCAGACACTCGCAGCATCGCGCCACTGAAAACACGCTGCATGTATACTATTTCATTGTGTTACTTATAATACTTTATTCTAGTGCTATATAGTACGCCTCCTAAATGTCTCTGTCAATCTCTGGTAGATACGGTTCAAAAAAGATCATTTCGCGTGGGCGCACAGTGATGGAAGTATCACTACCATTTTGAACCTAACATGGTATTACTTGATTAACGCGTTTTGTCATTCCTGTGCGTTGTCGTGCTAAGTGATGTGTTCTCCACATGTTCTTATATACGCGTGGTATAAATGCACGTTTAAGTCTAGAATAAACTTCACTTGGTAATAACGCCTGCCTTACTTTTTTTCTATGGTACTTCTTGTGTTTTGTGGCGCAGAAACATGTACGTCAATGCAAAGCGCCCCAGGAAGAATCTCAGTTCAAGACAGGTTTATGCGAAAGCTGGAGCGGTCGCCTGGCTATTCGAAACGCGCATAAAGTGCCGCCTGAATTTCTAGAAGGAACGCTTTATCATCTATCTTTAGTAGGTCGGTTACAAACGGTCCAGCTCGCATTGTTTTCGTGGAGTTACCGACGCCCCTTTGGTAAGAACCCCGAGCGTGCAATAAGCCAAGGAGGAAGGAAAAAGTTAGGAGGGAGCATCGCGCAATGCGACTGAAGCCGAGTGTGGTGGCCCAACGCGTGGTCGCACGTTGAAGTGCGCGGTTGGTTTTAGTGTTCCCACTCTGCGGACTGAGCCGCTGCAGGGCAGCCGAACGAGCGCGCACCGAATAAAAGCTGCTGGCATATCTACTGGGAATCAAACGTCTCAGCAAATCTCAATTCCTGCTCCTTGATCTCGGCGCAAAAGTTCACGTGTTGGGCTACCATTACAAAGGGCTGCCTTCACGGAGAATTCGCTTGTCAAGGCTGGCTGCGTGACGTAATGCTCTCTCCTAACTTTTTCCTTCCTCCATGCGATAAGCCGCGGCAATGAAACGTAACTGAAAGCTTGACATGGCTTGATGCTGTTTTAACTCCGGCCTCTTTGATAGTGCCTTGTTTACCGCAGATGAACGCTCAACAGGTTTTTATAGACGATTGCTATTAACTCGGCACAAACAGACGATAAGGAGAGTACGTTGTCTAAGGCCCTTCGGGGGACACCTGAATGGGCCAGGAGAAAGAGGAGCGCACGCGAAGAGCTAGCAGTGAGTAGGTCAACCGGCTGTGCCCGGTAGTCGTTATCACTTCAAGTTCACGAAAGCTCAGTGGTTTGCACGCTCGACTCTACAATCCAGATTGTTTCTCTCTCTCTCCCCCTTGGGATGTGTAGCGGAACGGTACAGTAATCTTTTCCCGCTGTCCTTTCGCTGCGTAGTAGGCCGTGCCATTCCGAACTTCGCCCCAGAATCGCACGGGAAAGTGTTTCTTTTATATGAGTGACATGCGTACGTTTGTGCGTTCTGCACATAGGCGACAAGTAAACTGGGCCCTTTCGGTCTGTTTGATTGCTTAGATCTGCAGTAACAAACACCTCAGTGCGTTTTTATTTTGCCTGTTCGTCGACCGGCACCGGTTTAAGGCGGCATTTCGCAGCACTGCCTCGTGCCTAGAGTTTCGAGTTATTAATCACGACAAGCCTGTTTGCAGTGCGCAATCAATACACGAGTGTCTTTTCGGGCTGCTTTGAAGCTCTGCGCGCGCCTATGATAAAGCGTCAGTGCTTCCAGCCGTTAATGGAACTTTCTGGATAAGTGGCCCTTTTTCGTTGGGGATGATTTATAGTTAATGGCTCATTAGCGGGACACGAATGGCTCCATCTGTTGAAAATGCGCTCGATTCCCGATCTCAGTCGATGTTATATTTGGATTTTACTTTGTGAATGAACAAGACGCACTGCTATCGCGGATTGAAAAGGCTCTAGAAGTTGGTGAATGCTTGCCCGTATTTGTTTTTCAATTGTCATATGTACTGCTGCGCGCCAGGGGACATAGGTAAGGACAGAATCATTTCTTAAATTTCATATAACGTCAACTTGATGGATGTCCGGTTTCGCATAATTTAATTAAGAATGGTTATGTCTACTTCGCTTCCTCCTGTAGAAGTCATCCACATTTTCCTTTTTATTACTGTTTTAAAGAACAAAGAAAATGACAAGACACTTCATGTGTTCCCTTTTATTTCCTTTAAATTTCTCAGATTTTTTTTTTACCTATTCCCCTCTCATATCAGATTCGGAGATCAGAAATGGAGAGCATATTCAACTGATGGAGCGTTCGTCATATAGTTAATTTGTTTCTTTGCATTCATTCATTCATTCATTCGAAGTCTTGTGCTGTATATAGCCTTTGTTTTTCTTCGACATGTAAAATCCGATCTGTGCCGGCTGGCGGTTAAGGAGTTGCCTTCACGAAGGCTTACGCAACACTGACTGGAACTGGGTCTGGGTCTCCTTACAGGGAACATCGACCGCTTGCTACGCCGCTCTCTTCGATTTCACTAACACGAAGACGCATTCCGGGGAATGGACTTGGAGCGGGATTGTATGCGAGAACGGGTTTTAATGCGTGGCGCCGTCAGTGTGCTTTACACATTCACCACCGTCTTTCCTTATAGTTACTCTCTCTCTATTCCCATTTCCCTTCCCTCAGCATAGGGTATCTAACCAGACGCTTTTATTTATTTATTTATTTATTTATTTATTTATTTATTTATTTATTTATTTATTCCGAGTACCGGTAAAGGCCTTTATGAAATGGTCAGCAAAATGAGAACAAGGTGAAAGCGCGAGCCAACGTTTCGACAAGTGGAAGAAGACAAGTTCACTTGTCGAAACGTTGGCTCTTGCTTTCACCTTGTTCTCATTTTGCTCATCGTCTTGAATTTCCATCTTCCGACTTCCCCCAGTTTTTCCTATATTTATGAAATGGTATTATATAACAAGAGAAGGGGGTGGGGGACGGGGATGGATACACTGAAGAAATAGTTCGTTAGTGCAAGAAAAAAAGAACAGTAACAAAAGAAAGCAAGATGATTACAGTATGTAAGTCCCAGAACAAAGCAAAAAGCCACAGAATAATATATCAAGATACAATTATTCAATAGATATTATTGGTGAGATCAATGTACCAGCATGAATAAATGCGCACTCGAACATTAGCAAAATATACCTAGATCACGTAAGCTAAACTTGAGTACTGTGTATGATCAACTGCGCAATAGTTCTTGAAATTTAATAAATGTAATGGCAGTAGATTTAGTTGGTCCTGGTTAAGCTTACTGCCCTCTCCATTTCCTTTTTCTCTTTCTCTCTCCAAACCCCGTCAGTAGAGTGTATCAGTGAGTCCGTTCAGTAGAGCATATGCAGACATCATTTTGAAAGGAAGATAAAACGAATAAAACAACATATCGCAACGTAAACAATCGTTCTTCTGAGAATGACAACTGTTGCCGACCTGGCTTTATTACTCTTCCAGTCGATGGCCCAGCCGGTCCAATCAGGGCGAGCGAGAAATAAGCGAACTTCTGCCGCAATCGACCTCTGGTCTTAACGAGATGGGCCACCACTGACCGACTTAGTACCTCCGGCGAGAACTGGAAAAACCCCTACGCGGAGAGAAAATAAGAGAGAGCGAGAAAAAGAAGAAATAACAATAAAGGGGGTGGTTCATGTGATGTCTATCTGGTCCCGCGGGAAATCGACGGCGCATATGCTCGCGTATCGATTCTCAAATATTTGAGGCTATAAATAAATAGCAGCCACCAGATCGGGGAGCAGCCGCTGGTCTGTCGTCTGGCTTTCAAGCAGCCCTGGATCGTCGTAGAAAACGAGAAACATGCGTCTCCTCGCGCGTGACCGAAGTAATCAAATAATGTAAGCCTGCGATAGCCATGTATAGTCGTCCCCCCCTCCCCCCCCCCTTTTTTTTTTCGTAAGCAATGTGTGGTGCTCAATCTCTTGCTATGTGCACATATGCTCGAGTGCGCTCGAGTCGATATGAAACGCGTACAGCCTGACACTCATGCTTTGGGAAAGCCAGCGCTGTCACTCAAGCGAGAAAGACGATCCTGTTATGGGACTTTGCGTGAGCGCAGTTGCTTTTGTTGCGAATTGATCAGTAAGTCTGAAGCGTTCCGGCTGGGTAAACTATTGTTAATTCATTAGTAAGCGAATGAATGAGGAAATGCTGTTTGCCTAGAATCTTCAGAGCTACGGAAGGCAGTGTTTTTGTTTTTTTCATACAAATATTATGAATATTTGTAGTTTAAGCTAGAAAATACGGGCATTCTGAGTACTCCTCATGAGGAAGCTCGCACGCATGATCGAAACGTTTCAAAAGCTGGCCATTTGTGTAAGCGGAAATCAGGCGGCAATAAATATGGCTAAATGCGGGGGACCATTGCATGCAAGGCTCCGTGGCGATTGAGTGCAATGCGGCAGCTTCCGTGCGCGATGGAGTCTCAACGCGCCGCCGACACAAGCCTGAAAAATCCTCGACTCGTACCGAATGTCGATGCTGCGCTGGAAGAACGCGCAATTTTCGCGTCACGTTTTCCTTTGTCTCTTTGCATTAATTTTGCATCGGCCAGACTCGTGCACTGAGTGAACAAGCCAGCGCGTGGCTGCGCTTCGCGGATGGCTGCTGCAACAAACGCGGCGGGCGCAGCTGCAGTGCCACCTAGAGGTGGGGCTTCGTCTTGCCGGCTACATTTTCGGGCACGCATGCAGGCAGGCTTGCGTTCGAGAGAAGCGAGCGTCGCTCGTACGAGCACAAGGTTGTGTCTGCGAAGCTAGGTATCGTATTGTGGCTGTCGGTGGATTCTGGGCCCTAAGCCAAATGGACTGCTTCGACACCAGCACACTGTTATACTCTGTTATACTTTGAGAGAAAGGTATCTGGGAATCTTTCGCAACTGCCGGGCATAACTATAAGGGCGAAATTGTTTTTACGCGACGTAAATATTTACTGTTGTCGAGGCAGTTCGTCGGGCTGAAAGGGGTGAAACTACTCGTTGTTTACATGCGGTACACAAACGCAAGGCTAGATTTCTTGCGTGGGCAATATGCTAGTGAAAGAGAATTGTATTCATGGCAGCGTTAGGCTTGGACCGGCTAGGCGCGCCTGAAGAATGTAGCAGACGACACGAAATCACACCTTCAGGTTTAACTGCCCCTGTGCGGGCTTCTTTCGATGCGCGGCCGCAACTACTGCGTAGGCGCTCTGTTGAGCGCTCGCTTTTCGTAAGAGTGGACGAGCCTGTACACTGCGCTGTACGTAAGGACATGTATGGGCACGTTGGTACACGTTCGTGGCGGCGTTGCAGTGTACAGAGGAAAGTACAAAACAAAACTAAAGAAAATTAAACCGCCCGATACTTGACCAATCCCCCGCAGAGAACAGGACAGGGCCACCGCTCCAGGAACGATCGAACGGTACGAGCGAACGAACGAGCGATGGAATCGAATCTACTTCTTCAGCCTCCAGCTGATGCATCCGCGCATGTGTTGTTGATGATGATACCTTAACAATGGCACAATTCCATTGTGGAAGATACGCCAATAAATGGATTGTATGTTATGAAAGAAGCCCGCACAGGGGCAGTTAAACCTGAAGGTGTGATCTGTGTACGATCATTGTTGCAGCCATTACGTTGTACATTGCGTTGTTGTTCCTCGCCTGTAGGTCTAAGACATACGCCCACAATGATAGATTAGCCTGGCACGGTCAGCATACCAGATCGTCAACTAGGCAAACATCTCCAGATTTTATTGCCGACAGCATATCTCCCTCACTCCTGCCAAGAATTGACAGCTGTAGTAGATTTTCCTAACTGTTCGGCAAGGCCCAAATTGTCAATAAAGCTCCCCTCTCTCCACTCGGGGCTGATGATTAGCACGAAACCTGGATTCTTGGCCAATCCTCCGAAAATCGGATGGATTATTCAAAAGGACTACCGGAAAATGAATACCTTGAACTGTAAACTGTAATCTGTAATAGATCAAGAACAGGCACACGAACACACAAATTGCAGTGCCCACGCTTCTTAAAAACATTTGGGCAGCCGGACACGTTCCAGTGGCATGCAATGAAGTTATTGTTGTCCCAGTTTTTGGACAGGGTAAAGGCCCATCCTTGGTAACAAGCTAACGTCCCATAGCACTCACAAGCTGCCTATAAAAGCTTTTCGAAAAAATGATAAATCGCCGTCTCTTGCATTTCCTAGAACCAAAGAACCTGCTTGATCCCTGTCAATGTGGCTTTCGAGAAGGTCGGTCCACAACCGACCACCATGTGAGCATGAGGCAAACATCTGCGATGCATTTGCCCGTAAACAATATTTCTTGTCAGTTTTTCTATATATGGAAAATGCCTTTGACACCACATGGCGCTTCGGCATTATCAGAGATCTATCGGAAATGGGTATCCGTGGCAACATGCTTAGCATAATAGAAAGCTATCGCTCACATCATACTTTACGAGTTAGAATTGGCAATGCTCTGTCTAGGTCATTTGCACAGGAAACTGGGGTACCGCAGGGTGGCGTGCTGAGTTGTAACTTTTTTATTGTTTAAATGAACTCTTTACGTTCGTTTATTCCACAAAGTATATTATAATCAGCATATGTCGATGATGTACAGATTGGATTTAAATCGTACAACATCGCAGTCTGTGAGCGACACGTTCAGTTTGGGCTGAACAAAGTCTCAGCATCGGCAAATCACAATGGCTTCAAGCTGAATCCGCAGAAAAGCTCCTGTGTCGTCTTTACAAGTAAGAGGGGCCTTGCCCAGAGTCTAGTATCCAGCTCCACGGTTAGCACTTACCTTTGAACACACAGTACATATGTCTTGGTGTCGTACTTTATACCTACGTTCATTCTGCATATAAAGTATCTGAAAGCGAAATATTTGAAAACAATGAACATTCTTAAAATTCTGCCGCACGTGTCATGAGGCAGTGACAGGGGCTGCTTAATGAACCTGTACGGGAGTCTCGTACGGAATAATTTAGACCGCCTGGGATTCTGTAACCGTAATACGGTCGCCACGTCACCACGAGCTCCGCACTGCGCTAACGCGGCGGGTTGGCAACAATTTCTTCCGATTATTGCACGAAACGTAGTCACAGCATGTAGTTTTTTTTCTTTTTTGTAAACTACCACCAAACGGCAATATTCAAACAATGTTTTTATAGGTAGGTCGGTACAAGTATAGATTAGTAGCTTGCAGTTGGGGGAACCTATTTTGTAAGGATTCTCTTCGTGGAACTCTCTTGAATACTTATCGATTAGGGGTGTGCGAAATATTCGACATCTCGAATGCAAATCGATTTGCTTTTCCTGCGCTATTCGTATTCTATTTGAGGATTCACTATTAGAAGTCGTCAATTATTTGTTTGAGTTCGAATATAAAGTATACCAAGACTAACTGGAGACTCGGCGGGAAAAAACATGAATGCATTTATGACTGAATGATTCTGACTTGCGTCATTTTAAGTCAGTGTGGGGTACTGTATAGGTCTGATTTAAACTTATCTGCTTCGACGAACACATCCTTCTACATGAATCTGGAGATTTGTGGTTTGATAGTTTCATATAACTGTCGCACAAATAACTTTCTCATATAACTCATATAACTTTCGCACAAATACACATTTCAGTCACGATTTGACGAAATGGAAGACCGGTCACGTCGCGACAACCTAATTTTCTATGGCCTTCTCGATTCCAAAGAATCTTGGAATGACACTGAAAAAAAGTGAACACATGCAATTATTTCAGTACTTCCCTCATTTGCTGCCGATTGCATCCAGCGTGCTCACCGGTTAGGTTCAATCACTCCTGCCAAACCGCGTCCCATTATTGCTACGTTTTCCAACTTTAAGATTAAAGAAAATGTGTTATCACTGCGTGAGCGCTTCAAAACAAATGACATATCCATCAGTCAGGACTTTTCGCCCGGAACCCGCGTAGCAAGAAAGAAACTAATGGAATTTGCTCGTAGCCAACCACAAACATCCTCGTCCCAGCTGCGTTACAACAAAATGTTTTTAAAGAAGAAGGCTTCATGAATAATCCTGCCTCCGATAAGGTAGAAAAAATCGAGCTACGTGGAAGGCCTGCTGTTGCTGCAACTAACCCCGGCACTTCAAGATAGGAAAGCGCGAGGGGTGATGGGCACTCAAGCTGTTCTCGTGTAACTGTCCTTTTTACTATAGCAAGAAGCGTATTAAACAAATATAACTCCTTATCATCCGCAATAGACACACTTTCTGCTCATATCATTACACTGACCGAGACCTGGCTGCATGATAACGTTCAAGATGTGGAAATCTTCCAAGATACATACCGTTTCTGTATTTATCGTTGTGACAGAGATGCGCGCCGAGGTGGCGGTGTGCTCGTCGCTTTCTCTAAAGATTTTTTATCATCGCGCATTGACGTCAACGATAACCTAGAAATCATCTGGGTGTCTTTAATAATTGATCATCAAAATATAGTCATTGGCATTTGTTACCGTCCTTCCACATACACTGATTCTTTTGTCCCGGAACTTCATGACAGTATTAATGATATTTTTTCATGTTTTCCTTTATCTCCCATATTTTTATTCAGCGACTTTAACTTTCCTAACATAATGTGGAACACAGAACCAGCTGCTATGTCACCATTTTCCTCTGAAGCTCACGATTCTTTAGAACTATGCTCTACGTTTTCGTTATCGCTGTTAACCACTCAAGCTACTAGAATCACGCCTGTCTCAGCCAACACCCTTGATCTAATCCTTAAAACTAGACCTGAGATTGTTTCTAGTATTTCTTATTTACCAGGTATGAGCGACCACTCGTTACTTTCCTTTTCTATTGATGCGCACGTTTCTAAAACCAGCAAAATACGCAAAACAATTCGTGACTATGCTAGAGCTAATTTCGAGGCAATCAACAATGAATTAGCGGATTTCACTAACACATTTCTGACTAACTTTGATGAACGTTATATTCAACATAACCGGGACATGTTTTCAACAAAAGTAAACAAATTAATTGAAAAATACATCCCTGTTCGTAATCCTCGAACACCATGGTATAACTCCCATATCAAACGGCTTTCTAATTGAAAGAAACGTCTGTATGGCTTGGCCAAATTATCATCCTCAAACTCGCGCGGGACGGCCTATAAATCTGCATCTGATACTTACATTGCAGCATTAAAGGAAGCTAAAGATAAGTTCATGTCGAATACCTTACCCCAACTTCTGAGTTGTAATGGTCGAAAGTTTTGGCATATGATTAACCCCTGTCTTGATAACTCCATTGCCTTGGTAGACAAAGCTGGCAACCCCGTTCCACCTAACCAATGTTCTACTATCCTTAATGATACCTTCTCAAGAAATTTCTCTGTAGTTACAAATACTAATCTTCCAGACATTTTTCATTACAGTTACCCATTCATGCCTCCCATTACTGTTGACACGGCTGGAATTACGAAACTCATCAGTAACTTAGAGCACCATTCCTCCCCTGGTTATGATTCTATTGATTGCAAATTTCTCAAAAATACTTGTGTCTACAGTTCAATCATACTAACAAAAATATTTCAGCAATCACTTGACACATCAACTCTTCCAACCCAATGGAAAATTGGGAAGGTGATTCCAATCTACAAATCGTGCAATAAAAGTTCACCATGTAATTATCGACCCATTTCCATTACTAGCACATGCTGCAAACTCTTAGAACATATTATATACTCGAACCTTGTCGCCTTTCTTGAATCTAACTCCTTTTTCTCATCAGCTCAACATGGCTTCCGGAAATCATTTTCGTGTGAAACGCAGCTCATATCATTTACTCATAAACTGCACCGCATTCTTGATCGTTCTTCGTTAGCTGACTGTATTTATTTAGATTTTTCTAAAGCATTCGAAGAGTTCTCCTACATACTTCTTTTTCATAAAATAGCTTAATCAACTTAATATTGATAGTAGTCTTTATTTGTGGATCAAAGATTTCCTTTCAAATCGTTCCCAAGTTGTTGTAGTCAACAAACTTTCCTCTAACCAATTTTGTGTTCAATCTGGAGTCCTACAAGGATTCGTATTAGGCCCCCTTCTTTTTCTCATTTTCATTAACGACCTTCCCTCTTTAGTTTATTCTTACATTCATCTTTTCGGTGATGACTGCGTTATTTTCCTTGAAATAGTTACTGATAACGATGCTAACCTTCTCCAGTCAGATTTAAATTCCATATCTAACTGGTGCAATACTTGGCCAATGGAATTAAATATTAACAAGTGTAAAGTGATGCGTATCTCTCGCGCATACAGTAGTCCTGTTCCATATTACCTAAACAACTCTCCCTTAGCCGCGGTTTCCTCCTATAAGTATTTGGGCGTTCATATCACTTCTAATCTATGTTGGTCTCTGTATATTGAGAAGATAATTAACAACGCTAACCGCATGTTAGGTTACTTACGCCGTAACTTTTCTGCAGCCCCTTTTCTGCAACCGTGATATTGTGCTTCTTACACACACACGCACACGTGCACACACGCACGCACACACACACACACACACACACACACACACACACACACACACACACACACACACACACACACACACACACACACACGCACACGCACACACGCACACGCACACGCACACGCACGCACGCACACGCACGCACGCACACACACACACGTGACGGTTGTCACCCGTTCTCTCTTGATGTTCATAGACGCAGTTTCGTATGAAATTAGTAAAGGGAACTGTTGTGAAGCATGGCGCGATGGGTAGTGACATGGAAAATTTCACATTGGTTATGTATGTCTGCGAAGTCCTATTGTTTTGTGCGTGTAAATGTAGGCCAGTAAGGGCAGATAAACCGTAGTAAAATATTCAGTCACGAGAACGTATGAAGAGCCACAAGCACGAAGATAACACAAAGCCATCATTCTCTCGGTATACTGAACGATCTCATCGCACTCTGCTAAGCTTGGGGGCGTGGGATCGAATCCCGGCTATGGCAGCCGCATTTTGAAGGGCGCGAAATGCAGAAACACCCGTGTACAGTGTATTAGGTACACGTACAAGAACCCCAGGGGCTCAAAATTGACCCTGAATCGCCCACTATGGCGTGCCTCGCAATCAAATCGTGGTTTCGGCACGTAAAACCCCACAATTAAACGATATTGTCGCATTCTGCAACGATGCACTTCATTTTCCATTCCTCTCTCATTGGATCAGAAATGGCGCCGCCGCACGGCAGTCACGCACCGTGATAGGCCACTCGGTGCGACAGGTAGTTACAGCGCAATTGGATCGCTGCTGAACACGTTATTTCAGACGGTCGCTTTCGGCGATATCACTTTCAGTGCGCGCTAAACAGATGAGCACAAACAGATGAGATGATTGGCTGGCTGAGCACTATGCATCACACGAAAGCGACAGGATCACCGTAAGTGATCTTCCGCAGCGTGATTCTGGCAGCGTGTAGCCTGTGAATGCTACGTGTGCTATGTGTTGTGTCGCTGCTCGTAGCACGGATTGTTTGAGCTCGCGGTGCGGTTAGTCAGCAGTGAATCTGCTAAACGATAGGGAAAAGCACCGTCGCGAATTGTTCGGCGAGCGCGCAGCCACCGTTTCGCCATGTCCCGCGTAGGCACACACGGCAATTAGTTCTTGCTGGCCCGTGAGCACCCGCCCTCCTTCCCCGCAGGGCTTACCGCAACCCCGCTCACTCTACCTTCTTCTTGCGCCGTGAATTGCTCCCGTCAGGTCAGAAAGTGCGCCGTCATCGCGTCTGATGAGCGTACGCGCCCCCGCACCGGCTTCGAATGATCCGACTTGCGCCGGCTAATGCTGTTATCGCTGTCGCGCGGGCGGGTTATCGCAATTGCTACGTGAGCCGCCGATGCTCTTCACATCCACGTTTTCTTTTTGTCCACTTCAGGCGACAGTTAAATCTGTCCATTGAAAATTTAGTTTTATTACATTTCTTGCATCTTTGGAAAAGCGTATACATCTGCGGAACGGATTAAGAGTGTCCAATTGTTCAATGAGTTTTGTCAAGATGTCAGAATGTGGACTCGATGACAGAACTGTACAGCAACGTTAAATGCGGGAACCTCTACTATACTGCATGTCTACCATACCCGGAGAGCACCCATACAGACGCTTGATGATGCCTGGTGTGAAACATTGTGAAAGAAAAATCAAGTGAATTCGCTACGTGACCACATGCTCACATCTAGAACACATTATTTTATTTATTTATTTTCACACTACTGCAGGCCACATTGGCCCAAGCGCACATATTTCCAAATTTGCAACACAGTAAGTCTAATCAGAAATGTTTCCAATATATTTCGAATGAATACGATCTGCTATTCAAATCACTTTATTTCATTGTAGAAGGAGGGAGTTGCCGCAATATTAAAACACTTACAACCATTCAAGTCAAATACCATTATTTTCATCTGTTCACCTACTTGCCTGTGATGCGCTATCATGGCGTGCTCAATTGTCTCCACAGGGCGGGAAGGTTGTTTGCTTTTTAACCGTCACCTGCCCTAGTTTTCATACAAACCCTGTTATTAGCATAGGTTCAATTTTGGTGAATTGTGATTATGGTGCACGTAGTGCTCAATAGCTGGCCACGCGCGAAATTTCTATTCGACGCGAACGAGTTGCCACAAGAGGGTGCTCGAATTCGTAGCGCGTCGAAACGTATGCGCGACTAGTCGCAAAAATTGAGAAGGCAGTTCTTTTCTTGGCTTTCACTATGAACCATTGCGTGAGCGGATAACTTGGCACTTATGTATTGAACGTCCTAATGTCTAAGTGGAAATACCAAACTCTTCGGCTGTCTTGGTCTATGCACTCTTAGCCGAGCGGACGTGACATCCGCGGCTGTGGTCAACGTCGAGCGTTCGATTACTCCATCAATGGGCGAGTACAGGTTTGGCGAAATGTTACCACGTGCTGATACTTCGATGCGTGGTAAAATAACTGGGTGGCCCAAATGGCTTAGGATCTTTCCAGTACGACGTCTCGCATCGCTCACGTGTAACTGAGCTTCGTTAAAACCAAACAATCAACCAATAAGTTTAATAATAACAGTTATGTGGCCAACAATTGTTAGAGCCTTCCAAGCAGTTGTCTTCTCACTTGCGTTCTACGACATTCGGCAGTGCGCACCAGTGGATGCATTGAAGTGCTCAGTATAACTTTGAAGCACCTTACGTATGTTTCTTGGTGCTTTACTCAAGCATCATATTCTGTTAGTAAATAAGATTGCAGAGACTTATATAAAATGGCTTGATATGTGCATTATTTATTCACGTTACTATATATTCATCTGCCGTCGATTACAAAGAATCATAATTGAGCCGGACATAAAGTTGATCCTTCGTTTTGAGTAGGATTCATTAATCATGTCAACAAACCTTAACTAACCATTCAAAGGCTCGGCGAAGGGCGTCGTGGCACTTGCTCTCAGTTTGTTGAAGCGTTGTTACTGTCTAATGCTCCTTTCTTTCTTTTTTCATTACAGGTGAGTGGCTTTGCGCTTCGTCGGCGTCATCCACATCGGCTTTAATTACGTAAGTAGTTCGTTAAGTGACACCAAGTGAATGGCGGTGACCGTCGTAATGCCTCTATAAGCATCGATGACTTAACAACCATGTCGGGCTCCAGTGCGCCAACGAGATGCTAAGCTATGCGTCTGGTCCTCGATAAATAATGATGAATACTACAAGGCTGGCGTGTCTCACGCTTCGGCTGTGACTCTAAACACTTGTTTGCTCTTACGTTATTGGTGTCGCTCGGCTCTCGTGGATGAAAGGACGTTTATTAATAGCAGCGAACGTAAAAATATCTCTTAAACAGCTTGTTTTTTTTAATATCTTGAGAGCCCGCGTTCCACACTATATTTATGGCAGACGGTGGCCACGGTGGTGAGTCAGAACGGGACTGCACAACAAGACGATCTTACGGCAGAGCTCAAGGCGTCCAAATGAGCTGCGATCATCATTGCCATGTGAGGTAATGAAGGGTGGTGCAGGCGAATGCTAGAAAATAGTCGGGTAATCCGGCACTGCCTTTTCCGGCACTACCTATATAACCACTGCACTGCACTGCATGGCTAATCTGCACTGTCTGGTTCTTTACTTGAAGCACCGTGCCTCGCGCACGAGGCTTCGCGCATGCGTTCTTCGCATCCACAAAAAAGGTGGATTATAGAAGGTGCGTTGCGTAAGTTATCTACTTGCTACGAATGACCTGCCGTGGTTGCTCAGTGGCTATGGTGTTAGGCTGCTGAGCACAAGGTCGCGGGATCGAATCCCGGCCGCGGCGGCCGCTTTTCGATGGGGGCGAAATTCGAAAACACCCGTGTACTTAGATTTAGGTGCACGTTAAAGAACTCCTGGTGGTCGAAATTTCCGGAGTCCTCCACTACGGCGTGCCTCATAATCAGAAAGTGGTTTTGGCAGGTAAAACCCCATAATTTAATTTTTTAATTTGCTACGAATGATAGAAGCGAGCGAGTCCGGACAAAATAGGTACGTTAGGACAGGACTCACTTGCTCCTTTAGAGTCACAGGTTAGTGAGGCTGGATTTCTGAGAGACTTGTCTGGGGAGGCTCTGCACAGTTCGGCTAAGCATATGCTTGATTTGGCAACGGGTGGCGTCTGCTGGCACAACACAGAGGTAAATGGAGATCTGTGGGAGAGGCCTTCGTCCTGCAATACGAAACAAGATTTAATGCTACAATTTTTATATGGTCACAACAATAATATGTAATGATCCATTTACTTTTCCGTTCCCTGCTCAAGAGCCTATCTATCAGCGCGGAATTTACTCGAAAAACCCTCATAAGTCATTATGAGTGCACCTGCTTTGGCGACTCAAAGAATGTGGTCGGAAGCTTTAGTAAACCGCCGCGTAATCCGGCCATCCAACCCTCATCCAGCCGGTTCTCCGGGACTGGTAATACCGTTGGGCACGAAAGGCCGACAGGCAACCGCATTCGTTTCCCGGCCATAAGGTTGCGGGCTGCATTTTTCTTTTTTACCATGCGAGAACCGCGCTGACGCTTCACGCGCAGCTATCAGGCCGTGCCGGTGCTTGACACTGCGGATGTCGGTCATTCAAACTGGGAATCTCAGCGAATACTTTGTCTTTCCTTTACCACCGTGGAGTCTGGGCCATTTCATATGAGACTCCAACATGGTGCATGCCCACAAGGGACTAAACAATCGGACAATTGAAAGAAAGGCGGTAATTACGAAAATCAAACTACTTCAGTTAACCTCCATCTCGTGTTTAACGTTAAGTGTGTTTGACCTATGGCAGTTGATATTAAGTTTGAGTATGTTTTACGTGACATTTTCTATCCATTGACCTTATTGCATCTAATAGGAACTCTAAGAGAACAATTGCTATCGCCAAGGAACATCCAATCAGCATCTGTGTCGCCACAGACACCCTAATAACTCATGTTCGACACCTTTCCCGACTGCAGTCTCAACGCCTTACTTCTCTCTCGGAAAGTTGACCAGAGGCAACTTTTTCAGGCATTGTAGCCACCTACCGATACTACCGATTATGACATTCCTCATGATGTCCTTCAGGTTGCTAAAAGGCCACAACAGTTACCCCCGTGGGGCGAGTTCATACATTTGTGATTGGGCATTGACCGCTCGAAACAATAATGTCACCTGAACGAACACATCATACAAGACTTCCGCGCTCTCCAAGACAAGTATCGAAATTACATGGAATTTTACACGGATGGCTCTTAAAAAAAAAAGAAAACTAGAAAGAAAAACAGGTGGGTGTGGGGGCCGTGACAAAAAAAAAAAAGAAAGAAAGAAAGGGAAACAAGTATTCGGTTACTACAGCTTGCTTCTGTTTACACGGCCGAGGTCTATGCAATATGGACTGTACAAAACATCGTGGTTGACAAACACTGGAAACATAGTCATGTACACTGTTTCCTTATATACACTGAAGGCTCTACACGTGGAATCCGAATGTAAACGTCGGTTAGTGAATATTTTAAACATAGTGACATCAAACAAATACGGCAGATCAATTAAGTTCTGCTGGCGATCAAGCCATCTTGGCATACCGGGTAACGAAGCAGCCGACAGATTCGCATCAATGGCAGCCTACAAAAACAACAAACACAACACTTCCATGTATAGATAGTATCCGTGCGATTCGGAAGGCCTTCTGGTAAAAATGGTAACACGAGTGGCACCGTTGTGCAAGCAATAAGCTACATCTTACTAAACCCGTAGTTGGCGAGTGGAAGTCGTACAGTCACCAGCAACGGTTCTGTGATGTGATCTTATGGCGTCTTCGGATTGGACACACACATCCTACATACAATTTTCTCCTTCGGAACGGAAAACCGCCAACTTGCGGGAAGTGCCATGAGCCTCTTACAGTAATACACATTCTTACGACATGTCCACACATCTAAACACAGAGACGGAAGCTTTTACGCAATCTGCATAACTTACATATACCTTTATACCCTGCCCTAATATAGGGAGATGACCCGATAGTACCATTTACTAACTTGTTAAGCTTTAGAGATAAAACTGGTTATTTAGTCTAACTATAATGTGATGCAGGTTTATCTGCTTTATCATTGCGATTTAGGTTGTCTTGTGACTGGCGCAGGATGGCCTTCGTCATGCTGCGCCAGATGTGGTGTCGCCTTTGCGCCATTAAACCCGAATGAACCAACCAACCATCTCCTCCATCCTATTTCACGCCTGCAGAAAATTCACGTTGTGCTTTGTGGTGTCTTCGGCAGCCAGAAGTGCCGCTTTAGATTCTAGGAGCTGCAAAGAAGTCCGACTTGCCAACATCTACTGCATGATTCCAACTCCAATCGAGTTCACATTTATACAGATGGCTCTTCAACTCGGCAGTTATTCCTTGGACGTGAATCTGAAAGCACCTCAAGATTAGCCACGTCAGAACATCGACAGGGTCTGAACTTGACGCTCTCCGTAGCGCAGTGCTTTATGTGCAGCAACAGTCACAGTATCACTGGGCTATATTCTGTGATTCAAAGGCAACCCTGCAATCACTCTTATCAGCTCTGATAAGCAGCCTACATGAACAATTGGTATCAGAGATACGATTACGCTACCACCAAGCGGTGGACGGGGGCCACGACATTGTATTTCAGTGGTTGCCCGTGCACTGCAACATTACTGGCAATGAAAGTACCGATAAAGCTGCCCGTGAGGGACATGATGTATATGAAAGCAGCTCAATGCCATTGTCGAGAACGGATGCTGTGCGGCACCTCAGCGGTCTCGTCCATATTATTACTCTAAGGAAATGGAACACACCGGAGTTCACCGACCGGCGTTCATATGCTATGAAACCGCATAAGAGCGTATGAGATTGCAACTTTGACTTGGTTATAAACGACAGGAAGAAAAGCTACTGTGCCGCTTGCGAGTAGGAGTTCAAGAAATGCCTATTAATTTCTAATTGAAATGGCGGACAGTCCCAATTGCAGCAGATGTGGTGTCGAAGAAACGACCAAACATCTGCCCCACACACGAAGATGAGAGGAGTGCCCTTTAGATAGCTTTGAGGCACTTAGACGACAGGCCCTTCATAGAGGAGATGATCTTGGGCCCGTGGCCTCGTGCGTCTGCTATGTGCAAGGCCACAAATGCGCTGGTGCGTTTCTTGAAATGCACCAGACTGTATGACCACCTGTTACTGAATCAGCGATGAACCCCTGTGTGTGTAACAGTGCAAAATGTGAACCTCTCTCTTTGTTCTCCTCTTTTAATCGTCTTTCCTCCTTCCCCAATGCAGGGTAGCCTACCATGATCAGCCTGGCTAACCTCCCTGCATTTCCCTTATGACCTTTCTCTCTCTCTCTCTCTAAGTGAGAAATATTGGTGGTGGTGAAAAATTCATTTTCGGCTGGCAAGTTAATAGTTAATAGTTCCTTCACCTTGCCTAGGCGTCTGCCACGAGCTCTTTGGCTCTGCCGGCTGTTAAGAACGGCCTGCTGAGGTGCAAGTTTTGCCAGCCAGTTGTGACAGCGGCGTCAAACTTTTCCTGGAAGGCCGCCGCAACCCTCCAGCCACGGCGTCACTAAGTCGACTGTGTCCGGAGGACAATACGCGCGTCCTCGACTCTCCGTCGCAGGAGCCGAGATGAGTTCGACGAAGCAGGCGTTGTGCCGGAACACGATACCGCCTACCCGGTCTGCCGCGAGCGGGGGAGTTCCCGAGGGGACGTAGTTCGAGGCCCCTTCCCACGCGCCGTTCAAGACGCAAGACAATGGGCAACTGGAGGCGGCGCTGCGGGGGTCATATCGGGGAATAAAAGGCGCCTTTCCTGACGTAAGCCCCGAGTTCTACGAAGTCCGTCTGACGTCGGTTGAGGACTGTGAACCTGTGCGGAAGTGTGTGTGTGTAATCCCTCGCGCAGAGAGGAGTTTCGTATACGGTGCCTGGTCGAACGTTTCCCTCACCTTGGGATCGATTGAGGACCGAGTGCTTATAAACCCCTGTTGTGCGGCTGCTCAGCGTACTTTCTCTCGCAGTCACGCTAGACTGATGAACTGCAACGTCCTTATGTAGATACTGTAAATAAACCCATATCCCTCGTTCTCGATGAGAAGTAGTCCTTCCCTTCAACAACGTCCTCAGCGTGGATAAGTTGGACGACGGCATGGGCCAGCTACCTTCTAATTCATGCCAGACTCCAGTCTTGACAACTGATTACGAGCGATGGGATTGACCCCCCAATCCTTGCACGGCGTCGTCGGCCCACTGGACTGCCCACAGTTGATCTTCTGGAGTTGAGCTGAACAGCACAGCGCACCAACGCGCACGGAAGTTTTTGCTACAGGCTGCCTCCCCGTTGCTATTCGTGAGCCCATTGCATTCCCAGAGCACATGCTCAACAGTTGCTCTTGAGCCGCATAGCTTACATTCGTTTGTCTTGTATATATCTGGATAAATTATATCACATTAGTGGATTACAGTACGTCCTAGTAATTGCCGCCACTGGATAGACTGCGACTTATTTAGTTTTTGATTAGGTGGCGGATCACTACACGTGTACATTTTGTAATGTATTGTTATATCTTTGTGTTTGGTCAATCTGTCTCCCCACTCCCAATGTCCGCCCTCACCATCTTCGGCGGCCCCCGAGTCGACGGCACCAATGTTTGTTGCCACTCGGTCGGTTAGCCCTCGAGCTGCGTTGTGTGTCGCCTCGTTGTTTCCGCCGTCCCTTGGTGAGGACAGAGCATGGTCAGGCGTCCATAGCATTGAACGTTTTTGTCCTTTGTCTTTCTTGCTACTTTTTCAATAATATGTGTAGTGGCTCCGGGGAAATTCGACAATTTGCATAGTTACGAATTGCGGACTGCAAGTGACTGATCATTATGTATTCTTCAGCTTGTGTTATTACTAGTGCTACCGCCGTTTTTTATGCTACTTCTGTATATTGTCTTTATTGTGACGCTTGTTACACATTCTTTGTTGTGATGTACTACGACTGCAGTGAATCTCTTCCTGCGTTTGAGTCTAACTGCATCTACAAAAACTGCTGCTTTATCTTGTCCAAATCCTTTCTGTATCTCTTCAGTTCTGCTTTGTCTTCGTCCTTCATGTTGTGTGGGATGCATGTTCTTTGGAAGGGGTGGAACCATTATCATATTTCTGATCTCTCTTAGCTTTTCCTTCTTTTCGCCGTGTTGTCTGTGGTAGTGAATACCCAGTCCTTATAATATGCTTATTCCTGTCTTTGTCTTAGTGAGTTTCTCATAGTTTGACATACGTTGAACTTCCGTGAGTCCATCCAATGTGTTATGCAGTCCTCGTGCTAGTAGTCTTTCTCTACTAGTGCTTATTCGAAGTCCTAATGCCTGTTTGTATACGTTCCTTATTAGGCATTCTAGTTTCTTCGTTTCAGCAGCATACCATCTGAGGTATATGGTACCACGTACAGTATTTTACTTAGGACAAATGCCTGCACCAGACTCGTGTATTTTTCTCTTATTCCGTTGTGTTTGTTAGTTATCCTTTTAATTAATTGTATTATTTGAGAGACTGTTCTCTCAAATTTCCTGACTGTTTCCCCGTTGTTGTCTTTGGCCTCTATTATTAGTCCTAAGATTATGACTTTGTCTACTTGAGGTATGAGTGTTCCATCCGCAGTTCTTAGTTGTATCTCTACTACTTCAGTCTCATTCCCCTCGGTGCTATTATTGGTTTGCGTCCTCTTCATGGGGGCGTGTACAGCAATAATTCTGACCTTTCTACTGAGCAGGCCTGCCCGGTCCCCTTTAAGTATTGTTCTACTTTCTCTCTCGCGTTCTGAAGTGCTTGTTCTATTTGGCCATCACTGCCACTAATCACCATATTAGCGAGGATCATTTAAAGGCGCCGGTGTCTCCTTTACATCACATATATTAATTAAAAAAAGGTAGTTCTACGCCGTTCATTCCCAATTTCTTTTATTGATGTCAGGCGTGCCACAGCTTTATGTTACTTATATTTACGTCTACATTAAAATGAATTCAGTTAATTCAGCCTAAACTTCATGTTTCATCTCTCTCTGTTGGCTTGGTACATGTGCTATGTTTCAGCAATTTTCTATTTCAGCGACAAGCGGCTTCGCCACAACCAGTCGGCTCTAAGACGGCCACCATCCTCTCTTATTCTGCCTTTAACAACGCACTCTCTCAGCAAGTGTTTCGTTTCCTTCGAGAGTGGAAGGATTAGGCCTTGTTTCGCCGGGGCGAAATAGAGGCCTCTTACGAGCCGATAAGCCGGCGACCCTTTCACGCCATGCGTCGGCCCAAAAGTTCCCTGGAAAGGTCTAAGTCGGCTCAGAGGCGTTGTTTGTCTTCAAGATAAGGCGCTTGGGAGCCGCAGCTGCTTTATTTCGTGGCTGGTTTACGGGCACGATCGTGCCAAACACCGAGGTCGAAAGATCTGTCGCTTTTCTTTTTTATTGTGCTTTCTCCCTCTCTGTCGACGATTTCTCGGCTGCTGTACTTCCTACCTCAGTTTTCTTTTGTAATTCTCGGTTCATTTTGTTGTTAGTTATCATGTAAAGGTGGTCTCTATGTAATTGATGGGAGTGCTTTTAAGAATTGAAAGTAGGAGATTAGGAATTGTACAGACACTCCAGGCGGGCGCATTATGTTAGTTTCGGCCTAAATGTAGCACTTACTTCAGGCCCTTGACACCGTCATTTGTTACAAATGAACGTTAGGCTAAAGATAAATAGGCGGGAAGGCTCTCACTCAGCGAATGATAACTCTTTGCGAAACAACAAAACTTGCATTCAATTCGACGTATATGCTGTCTTTTAATTTTAATACATGAAACATTTCGATCTCTACTTCTTTTAAAAATATGTTTATTGCGGTAAATTGCGCCGAAGGCCTTAGATTGAAGTTTCCTAGGCTTTCAAAGGTGAAATATACGTTGGTTTCCCTAACTCGGTCGTCTCCATTTATTCTATCCAGCGCCGTTTCAAGTCTTTTGCCCGTGTTGTTGTACAGAGTTTAGCTTAGCCTCTGTACAGAGTTTGTACAGAGGCTAAGAGATGGAGGAAGCAGTGCACGGAAAAAAAGATGGAAGCTGAACCGAGTCTATGTGCCCCAGACAGGCAGACCGGTGTTTCGACGTAATGAACCCACCTTTCTCAAAGGCCTTGTCATGCTGCCGCATCTCAGCGCGACCAAGGAATTATTATAATTCTAAAGGGCAACCAACTTACACAGAAACGGCAAAATACTATTGTGCAAGCTTGTGGTAACTGTGATTGTGTGGCGCGAAAATTTCCTGTGTACGGCTGTTATTGTGAGCCTGTGCTCAGTTTGCATTTCGTTCTTACCTTTCTATTTTCCCGCCCGCCATTGTAGTGTAGCAAATTGCATTTTCTGTTCTGGCTGTTCTCCCTGCTCCTAATTTCTCTCGTCTCTCTTTAATGATGAAAATAGCTCCACCTGCCAAATCGTCCTATATATATATGTTATATTTAGGCAGGCGATGATTCTCCTTGTTCATTACGCCGCGCCTTGTTGATCCGCTCACTTGCAAAAAAAAAAAAAAAATTGTTAGTTCAGGATGCAACGCGAGACGTATATGCTGTTCCTCCACTGAGCAAATCCCACTTCCGTTGTTGCTGGTTTTTGAGTGAAGATATTGAGTGTGGCTCGTACACAAACAACAGACTCTCGTTCACTACACAACGAGGGTCTCGAATCCGGCTACATTGGTGCTTTCAGGTAGCATGTGTGGGTTTATCGACCACTTTCCTTCACCCAAAAAGATCACGTACTTGTGACGCCTGCGCCAGAAATGATGATCCGCATCCGCCGCCAAGGTTTATGAGTGGTGGCGCTGGCCAACACTACCAGGGTTAGTTCTAGTAGATAAACACAAATACCCCAGAAAGTGGATGGGAAAACGGCGCCGTGCTAGCTCAATTGTTAAGAGCATCTCACGTGGAATGCGAAGGCGTGAGATGGTCCTCATCTGCGGCAAGTTGTTTTTTCATCCACGTTCATTTCCTTTATGATTTCCTTAATTCAGTTAGTAAGTACAACTATTGCCCATATTTTTTCCTTGGTGTGTTTGTTTTCTTTGTTGGTTTCCTATGATATGATTAATAACAATCGGGCCCCTCGGTTCCCTTCCTTCTCCTTCACACACACACACACACACACACACACACATACACACACACACACACGCTCACGCACACGCACACGCACGCACGCACGCACGCGCGCACGCGCACACAGACAGACAGACAGACAGACAGACAGACAGACAGACAGACAGACAGACAGACAGACAGACAGACAGACAGACAGACAGACAGACAGACAGACAGACAGGCAGACAGACAGATAGACAGATATATATATATATATATATATATATATATATATATATATATATATATATATATATATATATATAGTATGAGCGCTTCAACGGCTGCTGTTTTCTGGGGATCAGGGCGGATGCCATCCTTATCGGCGAGGTGCCCAAACACGAGGGTTTGGCGGACTCCGAAGTGGCATTTCTTGGAGTTTAAAACTAGGCCAGCGTTGCTGATGCAGTTCAGGACAATATCCAGACGCCAGTTGTGTTCGCTGAAGCTGCGGCCAAAGATGACGTCGTCGAGGTAGCACATGCTGTCTGTTGTTCCACTTGTTCCACTTCAAGCCACGCAGAACAATGCCCATAAATCTCTCGGAAGTTGCCGGAGCGTTGCACAGTGTAAATGGCATCACATTAAATTCGAAGAGCCCGTCAGGGGCTACAAAGGCAGTCTTCTCCTTGTCGTCCGGATGCATCGGAATTTGCTAATAGCCGGATCGTAAATATACTGAGAAAAAGTAAGAGGCGGAATGAAGACAGCCTATTGCGTCATCAAATCCTGGGTGTGGGTACACGTCCTTTTTTGTTACAGCATTCAAACGGTGACAGTCGACGCAAAATCTCCAAGATTCTTTTTTTTAACAAGAATCACTGGAGTTGCCCACGGACTCGCTGACTCTTGTACGACTCTCTTTGTTATCATTTCGTGCACTTGTCCGTTGATAATCTGGCGCTCTGATGGTGAAACGCGATATGGTTTTTGTCTAATTGGATTTGCCGAACCCGTGTTGATGGTATGGCGTGTTCGAGAGGCGGGGATTGAGGTATTTTGTCGTTCTGTGCAAACTCGAATACCGAAACGTGCTTCGAAAGCACACCCACTAACGTTCGGCGTTCACTCGTGCTGAGCGATTTATTTATCATTGACAAAAGGGCCGTTTCCGAACTGTGGCCATCAGGTTCTTACGGCACATCTGTAAGTTCAGCCACTGATAAGGACGCGTGTTCCCTGGCGAAGGCTAATTTCAGGCCGTCTGGTAGTATAACGGGCTCCTTAGAACAGTTTACGGTCCATAAGCCAGTGCGTGCGCCTTTTATCGATACCACACGATGTGGCACCAACACATTCTTCTTCACACAGTTAATGTGCGTCGGTTCTACGGTAGCATCGAAGCTGTCGGAATCGGCGCCACAAGAGACAACGGGAACACGAACGGTAGATGATGCAGGTACGACCGTATTACCGCAAACACACAGTGTAGTTTCGCGACCTACAGGGTTCTCCAGGAGTTCTGACAGAATCCTACAACCTACGAATACCTTCCCAGTGCGGCAGTCGACAGTAGCACCAGACTCCCGCAAGGAGTCTATGCCGGGGATAACATCATGGGTAGACCGAGGAATAATTACAAACTCTGTCGTAATAACATGGCCTCCCATAAACACGTCAGCACTACACACCCCAATAGGTCGCAACGACTCGCCACTCACTCCACAGAACTTTGAATCTTCGTCCCATTTAAACAACACCTTTCGCCCTAACACGTCTTTAAAAGAGACACTCATTACCGAAATTTTTGCGCCTGTGTCCACCAGAGCCATCACAGGCACATTATCTACAAGAACGCGCACTTTGTTTTTAAGCATCAACACAGGAGGTATTTCTGTCAGTAGCACGTCTCCAGCGACCTCACCTCCATCGGCCGCGCTAGCTAGTTTTCCGGTGACGAAGGGGACGTGGTGCGACGCAGCGGCGAGTACGACGTTGCGGTGTGGGTGTCAAACTCCTGTCAGATGGCGGAGAGCGATTCCGGGAGCTGCTCGGCCAATACTTGTCGCCAGATGGTACGTGTGCTGGCCACGGGGCACCGCGGGGCCGTTCGGAGGGTCGTGAACACTCTGAGGGCTGGCCATACCACGTGGTCATACGCTGGTTGCAAAACCGCGATATATGACCCGGGACACCGCAGGAATAACCCACCGGAAGAGGTCGAGACCTCGGTTGTTCGTCGATAAGCCGGATATTATCGTTTTCCCTCGTGTAATGGGTTGGTTCGTGGCGTGTGTCACGACGATGCATCGGGCGTCGAGAAGGCGTGCGCTGAGCCCGTTGGTCATAGCGCGGCGTCGGAGGGCGTGTTGTCATCCTCGAGTCAGGGGCTGCGCTGTACGCTACGGCCGCTGCGCTAACCACTGGCTGCCAAGGGGTCGAATGTGGCGCAGTCGTAGCCTGACGTGACGTGTGCACGCCATGGTGGTCAGCAGTTGAATGCAACATCTCTTCGCGGCGGGAAAGTTCCTCGCGGACAATCTGTCGGATAGTCGAAGGAAGGTCGAGGCAAGGCTCTTGTCCACACTGGCAACCGTCGTAATGTTTGCCAACCGACCAAACTTTGGCGTAATCCTA
The DNA here is from genome assembly GCF_023375885.2 of Dermacentor andersoni. Taxonomy (NCBI): domain Eukaryota; kingdom Metazoa; phylum Arthropoda; class Arachnida; order Ixodida; family Ixodidae; genus Dermacentor; species Dermacentor andersoni. The sequence continues at coordinate 117,964,660 of NC_092824.1, forward strand.
CGCATCTTGAGCGTTTCAAATGTTCTGCACTGCCGAATGACGTCGGAAACGAAACTGAGGCTTTCCTTTCCAATTAGAAAATTATACACATCCTCAGCCACTCCTTTCAGTAAGTGTCCAACTTTATCTTCTTCCGACATGCGAGCACTGACCACCTTGCACAGCTTTAATACTTCGATATATGTCTTCGACGAGATATGGCTTCGACGAAGCTGCAGCAGTGATGGTTCCGTTGTTGTGAGCGCTACCAAGCACCTCCACCACTTTGTTGCGCGTGAAGGAGACCGTTTAACACCGTTACGGATGAAGGGGACCGTTTACTTTAGGTCGCGAAGGTGGGAGGAGGAGGAGGAAAGAGAAAAGAAGGCAGGGAGGTTAACCAGATCGAAGGTAAGCGCAAGAGTGGCCAGCTGGTTGATCAACTCAGCGTCGTCATCTTCCTCTTTTCCCGCTCGGGACCGCAAGCACGTTCACCGGTCTTCGTTTTCCCCACGCGTAACAATATATATTCAATACTGCCAGTCTCTATCCGAGACCATAGCAGATGGGCGTACGGATTGTACATGCAGGTATAACAATACATCAGCACCACACAGCAAAACAGAAGCAGGAATTCGATACAGTGGCAGTCATCACAAAGGTATAAGTGACTAAATATATATATATATATATATATATATATATATGTGTGTGTGTGTGTGTGTGTGTGTGTGTGTGTGTGTGTGTGTGTGTGTGTGTGTGTGTGTGTGTGTGTTTATGTGTGTGTAATATGGGAAATTTCGTTATAACCGTGGGGTCTAACATAGCCTACTTTCTCGTTAGTCCTCGGTTCTTAATCAAAACGGAATTTTCACCGTTCAAGGCTGACCATTCCTTTGGTTCTTAAGCAACGCCTCGGTTCTACTTCAGACGGAGGTGGATGCGCTAAGGAACTTGGGCGTCATCAAAAGGGTCGCAGATGGCGCAGGGCACTGAATGCGAGCACCTGCAGACCGCCGCCGTTGTCGAAATAAATTAGTACAAGAGCGCTTAAAAAATAAAAGTGGTGCCAGAAAATGACTACAGAGAATACAAGAACGCGCTCATTTGCATACTTTTGCGATTAAAAATGGCACGCCACACGAAAACGCTGTTTAGGCACGAAAGATGGTGAAAGAAAAAAAGAAAGAAAATTCTGAGAGACGTCTATATTATGCGAAGCACAAAAGCGCCCCGTCATTGCTGAATTATTCAGGCATGAAATATGAGATCTAATTCTCTCGCTTTAACCTAGAGCTTGTAGAGTCTTCCTCGTATAGCAAGCCTCCTGGCATCTCTGTCCCTAGAAGCCGCCGGCTGCGATACGGCAGGTTTGTCTTCTTCCTTTTTTTACTCGAATAGTGGCTGAGGCTAGAAAGAATTTTTTGAGAATTATGGACCTATTTCTTTAATTACATTACACTTTTTCGACGTAAGAAGCGAAATGTGATAAATGAAAGAGCAAAAACGAGAAGACCATATTGGGCTATTTAGTTCACAGTATTATGCAAAAATGTATCTGAAAAGCGAGATATAAAAATATATCAAACGAGTAGCGAGCGTCGAGAAATGTTTAAACGGATTTTTACATTTTACTCAATATAGATTGTAGCACATTAACTAGCGTTAGACACTTTGATTCTAATCGCCATTGGTGTCACCTACTTTCGTCTGTATTTTTCTTTTACTTATAGCTACGGAAGCTCCAGGTGCAGCACAGCCGTTTATAAGAGAGGAGGCAGTGAGAGCCGCTGTTAAAATTTAACCCATGGGCGTATTGTAGGATGCTTTTATTTCGACGTACACGGGCGCTTCGCTTTCCGCCCAATCATGACGTGGCCGCCGCGGCCGGGTGTACAACCCACGACCTCTCACATTTCTTGTTAGTATGGCTTGCGGCACTAGAGGCCCCGAGCCCCTGCTGTGTTCCGCGGCCTTTACAGGGCTTCTGTCACGTTGCTGCAGGTATGTGTCAGCCTTTCTGAAAGATTCCCCTCCCTCACACGCTATCACACTCTATACCCCGACATCTACCCGAGCCAGACGTGCAAGGTCTGTAAAACTGAATCGGCAACACTCCCCCACATGCTATGGGAGTGCAAACATCAATACCAAGACCTTAATCCCGTGACCCTCTCGTCGAGATGGCACGCCGCCCTGCGCAGCTCCCATCTCGACGACCAACTCTGGGCGACCCAGCAGGCCTACGAAGCGGCGAAGAGGCAAGACCTCGACGTTCCATCGTGGGAGGCCCAGGCCCAGCCGACTGAACTGCTGGTGCTCATTAAAGTTCACTCTCTCTCTTGCTTCACAGGATTTATAAACTTCCCGGCACTGTTGAGACAAAGGGTGCTGGGCAGTAAATGAGGTGTACTATCACTTTATGTCCACTGTCTGTCACGTGTTGGTATACAATGAGCGAGGATGTATAGCGACGCACGCGCACGCGCGGCTTTCTTTCGGCGCCTACGTACGCACGCACGCACACTGTGCGTTCTGCCTGCAATCAAGCCATGAAACTTCCAAAAAAGGAACCCTGCAAATGGCACTAACGTACGTACTACATGAAATAAAGTATGTGGGCATAAAAACACACACACACGTACGGAGCGAAAGCACAAAATAAATTGGCTGCAAACCATATTCTCGTTCGAGATCTTGCACCCTGAGAAGACGAGTCCCGGAGGAGCGAGCGGAATCATGATTGATAAAAAAAATTAAGTGAGAAAGAGAAAGAACGAAGTAGGGGGTGCGGGGATGGGGGGTACGCCATACTCGAAACTTCGCGACACAGGGCATAGCCGCGAGGGAGTGGGGAAAGGGAGGCGGCACAAAGACCGCACCGTCACACTCCCCGGTCCCCGTGACGCGCGGCTTTAACGCCGACGAAAAGACAACGTTGGCGTCGGCGGCGGCGTGTTTTGTTTCGGCCTGACGACCTGGCGACGTCGGTATTCCGCGGTTTTCTCTCGGCGAAGACTGATGAGCCTCGAGAAAGAAAGCTCACCGTTCCCGCAGGCTTGCTGCGCTCCGCAGTGCACGTCCTGGTGCTTGCATTTTCTCGCGTCGCCATCGTCGCCGCTTCCTCCTTTGTCGTCTGTTCTTGAAGATCGCGGCATCTTCGCGGCTTTCTGGTTGGCACCGTGCTTTCTCGCGTGTCGTCTTTCGGCGTGCTGTTTTGCCTCTGCGTGTGGCGGACTGTGACGGAGGTGTGTCGGTGAAAGGGGGGGGGGGAATAAACGATGATTGATTACAGCTTGCGTGAGAGTATCTCGGTGCGAGGAGAGTTCTTCATTTGCACCGAAAGTCGCTAAGGTCAGCTGTGTGCGCTAAGAGGATGGTACGAGAAGAACGTGCTTTCTACTCTACGTGAATGACTGACGTTTTTCGGACATCTAACAAGCTAGAATGCTTTACAAACGATAAGTTTTCAATATCACCTTTGAGTAATGTTACCATTGACTGAAGCGTTTACATGTGCGGACAACAATGTTAGCGTCCAGCTGAGAAGCGAGACTCTTGATTGCTGAAATATGTATGGCTTTCCCTCGTAGAAAAAGCAACCGTAGTAGATGTTTTTGAATGTTCTGTATGAACACCTGCTGTAGTGGTGCCCTGGTATCGAGCGTCATCTTTAGAGAAAGCTAATAGAGTACCCCTACTCTTCTTTCTCTATGTCTACAGATCATTTTAAAATATTTAATCAACAATAGCTCAACGAATTTACACAAGATAAATCCATGCATTATGCACAGAGAATCCATAAACCTGTCTTCTTATGTAGGTTTATGGTCCATAGACTGGTGTTTATCTGTAGACTACAAATACTCCGCAGATATCGTCTGTAGGTAGTCTGCAGATATTGTAAATAAATATCTGTTGATTCTTCATCGTGTCGTATATTCTTTATTACTTAATTTTAGTAAATTCATTTCTTTGAGCAATCGAAAATTTTTATGGCGCTTCGGTGGACTTGTGAGTTCAGCCCCTGATTGGTTGACTGACCCATGCTGTAGCTTCCTCAGCGCCGTATCGCTTCGCTGCGACTAGGTACTCCTAGGCCGCGCAAATGACCTCTCCTAACGGCCGGTGCCTTTTTTGTAGAGTCTGCTAGCCACCATCAGGATGATTTTATTGTCCAAGCTTTCTTTTATTGTCAACTTCTTTTCTTCTTACCTTCTTCCTATAAATCGGGTTCTGTATGAAGGGAAGGGAGGCAAACATGCAGATTCCAGGAGGCACTCGCATTCTTACCAATCCCCTGGACACCGAGCAGAATTCGCTGTGCGATTTCCTAACTAGGAGCGACTTGGAACACCCGAAGTGAGGCAGCAATAAAAAAAAAGGGAATGTACATGCATACAGCTAAGGGGAACCAGCAAATAATCACTAAGAAAGAACAAGATCGATAGCACTGAGGTGGGGAGGGGGGGGGGGGGACAGAGTGGAGCCACGTTGTTTCGAGCTCTTCCTTCTATTTGTTCTTTTCCTCCGGCTACATGCCCTTAATGCACAAACAGTCCGCTTTTCTGGTCAAATCGGGACGGCTCACTGCCCAGCGGGTAGTCGCGCTATTTGAGTCTTGTTTATTTCAAGCTCTCCGGGTATTTATGCTCCTTTCTTGTAGTATATACAAACTCGTACTTTCATGCAGTTTTCTTATCTGAGCGGACCTGACAGAATATGCGGACAGCTGAAACTGCTAGTCATGTTCATGAAATGGCTAGGGTTGTAACACGCAAAAGGTAGTTTGACTTGCGCAGGAATGTTACCGAGGCATGTTGTCGATCGATACTATACGCGGCTGCGTTACGCCGATTTCGAAACTTTGGTTATGCTGGCTTTGAATTATTTTATTCCTCGTGCTCCGGTAAACAGTCTTGCTGTGGGTGATTTTTCTGTTTCGTGTGAACGTGAAACGCTCGCTGAAAACTTGCACTCAAACACGGCGTTTGTGAATTAATCCTGAGTGCTGCATACGAAATGCTAGTACATTACGAACTTGGATAGAGAATATGTGAAATTGTATTCAAGGAAAGGCTAGAATGTCGGTCGGAGGTAATAACGAATAACTTTTGTAGTGTAAAAAGCTATCTAAAGAAAGACAGGTTACGAATGAGCGCTAACTCGCAAAACATGCTATTCGGAGCGGGCGGCTTACTTTTCAAGGAAGGTGCCAAAGTGTCCAAACCACACTGCGCGCCGAAATCTGTTCGGATAACAGAGGCAGTCAAATTGACAAAAAGGCTGATGCTCATTCCAAGAAAGATTTAATCTGGGGTTCACCGCTGCGCAACGCCACAGATGTATCACAATAGACATTTCTAGTTTAATGTTGGTTTAGTACGCCTCCATTATCTCAGTTGTGAGCCAACTATCCGAACAACAAGTAGCAGTAACGATACGTCTGCCCATTGGCGATGAGGGCAAACTGTAAGACGCGATTATTTGTGAATTCATGTCTGGAGGGCTCGTTCTCAAGTGCCGAATACAAATCTCTGTCCCTCAAAAACTTAGAGCTCACGAATGGCTTTGATGGAAAGAGATTAGAGACATAGCATAGGAACTCTTCAGTATCCCTTGTGGCCAATCAGTGCTGATCCTCTGGTCGGCTGACGCTTTTATAAAGCACCGATTCGTAAAGATGTCAGGGTGTCTTTGTCCATAGCCCACTTCAGGAGAATTTCGACTTGGGCCAGTTGGTGCGGCACTTTTGGAAACTGAACTATACCTGTACGAAAACAGGGGATACCATAAGGGACATACACGCAGTGCTTATTGTATCCGTCTTACGTTTTGTAACAACGATGGGTTGGTCATGCACTCTAGTTCAGCAGCTGCAGTATTTGTCCCAGCAAAATCTATACTTACAAAATTCAGGACATCGCTCTTGACATCAACGACAGCTGTCGAACTTGCAGCTCTGCGTGCAGCTTTTCAGTTCATCAATCGGGAAGCGCCCCTTAAATGGCCATCTTCTGCCATTACAAGGTCGCCCTGCACAGTTTGCTCTCTGCATTACGCCGTGTACTCCATGAACGACTTGTCGCGGACACATGAGAAATTTACCATCGGGCAGTTGAGATAGGACATGATATCGTATTTTAATTGTTGCCAAGTCATTGTGGTATCCTTGGAAACGAGCAAGCAGACGCAGCCGCTCCATCTTCACCTAAAAGGGGCGACTGCAGTCGCTATCCCGATTTCAACAACAGACGCAGCAGGAAAGCTCTGTGCGCTCACTCGCGAGCTTACGTTGGCCCAATGGAATTTGGCAGGCTTTAAAAACCAGCGCCTTTGTTCCCTGAATCATCATCCGAAGCTCCGCCTTCAACATGGATTACCACGACGGCAGGTAGCTCTCACTTGTCGCCTATGTAATGCGTACTCCTACCTTATCAGAATGTCCACAAGTCCAGAATGTGAAGTTTGCCGGTGCAAAGCGACGATAGCGCACCTTCTGTGTGATTGTTGTTGTTTCAGTGTACAAAGAAAGACCCTGAGCACCAGACTCGACAAGGTTGACAGCCTTCCCCTAACGGAAGCCAGAATTCCTCGACCCTGGTCCCAGCCGACGTCGGCTCGAACTGCTTTAAAAGCGAGAGTGTGCTTTTTAAGAGAAACGCGACTAATTGATAATATACAGAATGTGCGATGCGTTCTTTCTTTTAATCTTCTCTTGTTTTCATATATTTTCTGCCCTTAGCCCATGCCCCTGTGCAGAGTAGTCAACCGGACACTTATTTGGTTAACCTCTTTGGCTTTCACCTCTTGTTTTCCCTCCCTCCCTTGCAACACCGCAAAACGTACGATGAATCCTAATCGACTCGCCCACCTTGCTTTCTTTCTATGTCCCGTCTTTTAGCGCTGTTGTATTTCCGCTGGCAAATAAAAAAATATTTTCTGATTTTCCACTTTGTCAGTCATTTGCCTTCACTAGCAGAAAAACCCGCGACAATGCGTAATGACTGCCGTGTGGTATACAGGAAGGCGAGACTGTTGCCAAATTGAGGAGCGCTTGGAATTCTGATGCTGATGCAGTCCTCCTTAAGTAATGTGCCATTTCCTGTCGGCTTCCTTTTTTTTCCCCAGCTATTTGCACTGTGTCTATTCCAGTCCTTTGATATCGAGTGGAATGCAATTCTGTCAGTCATTAGGACGCGCTTTTAGAGTGCAGATCTTAAGCGCACCTTCCTGCGTTGAGCGTAGGCGTGCCTCAGCGTCGTAGCTCGTAACCGAGCGCATGAGCATAGCGAAAGATGAAAGCGAACGCGGGGCGTAGCGGGAGATGAAAGAAGAGGGGGAGTGCGAGGAGGAAAATGGAGGGCGACGCTACAGTGGAAACATGAGGCGGAAAGTGGAGGAGGAGCGGAGGGAAAACGGCTTACGCACGCGTTGAGTTGCTGGCGGCCACGCCATCCGCAGCCGCGTGGGCGATCTCATCTGCGCTTCCGAAGGTGTCCAGAGTGGCGTGAGGTGGGGAGGCCTACGTTAGTTCGCTCCACCAGTGTGTGTGACGGGGATCACTGCTCCTGCAAGGGTCGATGGCGAGCGGTTACGAGCAACGCTCTATGTGACGCTCCCTTGGGTATTGTCGCCGCTGACACTGGTGGCACGATTTCCCCGCGACGAAGGGCCACTCTCGTCGTTGGTGGAACGAAACCGTGAGAAGAAAAGCTTAGTGGAACGCGAGACGGGCTGTACGGCAACGATGGCTACAATATGGCGCCAGAGCAGCGCGCGTCGTCTGTCTGGAATCAAAGCGCTGCATGTATGAGTGGAGGTCTGTCCGCGGCGGCGGCCACTGTGAATCGTGCCCACATGTCACCCACGCGCTGCCTCTCATGATCTCCCGATTAGCGAGGCAGTCACGCTCCGTTTGCAATGTGCCGCACGAGACAAATTGTCCGCGCCACTAAGCTATTTGCGGCGTTCTCTTCCTATTATATATCCATGTGCCTATATAATCGTAATGCAAAATATTGACACGCGAAATGAAAACACGTGTAGAGCTGCGCTCAAATTTCGCATTAGGGAATGTCGTAATCGCCGGGGAATTTTTTCTCATCTCATCTGAATTATCGCTGAAAGTCCCCTGCTCTCATATATCATTAGAACTTTCCTGGCATTTTGCACAACGCTTTTTCCGTCTGTCAGCTCCGGCTGTTATGCGCTAAGCACTCTGGCGGCGCTCGAAACTAGCAGCACGCGCATTTGAAACCCAGAATCGTCAGTCGGCGCCCTCTATACTTCTGGAAATCTTTAATTGAACCGGTCGGTTTTCGTTTTTTAGCTAGGTGAACACATGGCTGCGCTTCCCGCGATTCATTTTTCCTTGCAACCCATGCTACGAAAATACTCTTTACGCTACAAGAAAAATTTTCGTTTTCTTTCTTTATTCTGCGGTATTCGTACACACCAGCTCTCTTCGCGTTTCTCACGCAAGCTTTTTCTGCCGGACAGGGGTATTGAGCGCGTGTATTGCTTTTCTTTCTTTCGGCGTCCTTCTCGCGACTTTTCGTTTTTAATCAATAGCGCTGCGCTCCGCGCAATCGTATTTCATTCTTTGGTTGTGCTTCCTTCCGCATTTTGGCGAGTTTTGAGCGTCTCATTTTAAAAGCATACTTTAGAGACTCCCTGAGTTATCCCACTCCTCGTCACTTGAACCCTCAGAACTATACGGGTCGATGGTGCTCGCTTTTATCGTAGCTTTTTAGAATCCTCTTTCGTATGATAACAATAATAAATCACCTAAAACTGATCAATAATTTAAAACAATAATAACGCGATAGCAAATATAGGAGCTCTCTAGCCCTACTCACATAGTCAGGTTATTTGCATCGTCATCAGTCGTCGGGCTAGCCTCTGTGCCGCACCGTCATCCCCGCCCCTGCCGGTTTAGCTGCCCGTGGCGGTTTCGCGGTGCGAAGAGACAGGGTGCAGCGCGGAATCTTAGCCTTCGTCTCTTGTCTCGCCTATTTCGACGACACCTGCGCTAATTCGTTCCCTTACGGATTGCAGACATCGAAAGCGTCAAAGGTGCTATGGGCATCCAGTGCTGAATCTTCGCGGGCCAACATCAGCGCCGTAACGCATAGCCTAGCGAGTGGTGGAATGCGTTTTCAGTAGCGCAAGCTGTAATTTCACCCCTCATCTTGAGATACATGTATCCAGATTCTGGCTTGATTGCTAACCGGTGTGTTAGAACGTATAGGCGCACGCACTTCTCCAACTCACATAGGCATGGTCACAGCTTGGTTGGACGCATACAGCTAAAGCAAATGTTGATACAGGCGCGCGTCTGTTATCATCTAAAATGTCGTGCCAGTTTCGTGGCCTCCTTGTCAGATGGTGTCAGCATATTTCAATTGCCAACGAAAACTGCCGTAGCGCCTCCTGGAGACGTATTTTGCGGCGATCACTTCGGCGATACTATCGCCTTCGCGTGACGTAGTGCTCAACCAGCCAATCAGCGCTCGCCTGACGGTGATATTATCGAGGTGATACTATCGCCGAAAGCGATCGTCGCACAATTCTTCCCCTGGCCAGCGCTGGTTCCCTATAAGCAACAAATATAGGAGGGTTGAGAGGGTCTTTCTTCCCCTTTAGTAGGTGAGGAGATGCCGCGGATTCTTCCTCGCTTTTATTCGCTCCCGCGTGCATTAGGTCTTTGCGTGCGTTATTACTGTGTTCTACATATTGCACCTGGTTTTCTTGCCCTAATGTAGGTGCCATTGTGAACAGTCAGAAGACACCAGCATCTTTACTTACGTGACCGTTTTCAGGCTGTGCATTCTCGCGCTCCCAAAAAGTGCAATTGCACTTTGTGCAATCATACTTTGTGTTGTCAGATCATATACGTTATCTTAAAATTCTTTTCGCTTCCCTTCGAGCTGTGCAACGTTTATGCCGAGTGAACAAGCTCGCCAATCCATGTGAATTCTTCCGGAACTGCATATTACTAGCTGTTAGATTGGTCGCATTTGCGAGATTCTAGTAATGCCTTTTCTTTTCATGGTTGCGTGCTGTTGACGGATTTGTCTACGTCTGTAAACATACACACCTTAGTAGCCCAATAATCACGTTGTATTGCAAGGAGTTACATTCAGCGGGAAAACACAGTAATTTGAAAGAATTACTGGTCATGCCACCGATAAACATTTTGGTAAACAAAAAGGTGGCCTTGTAGTGGCATTGCTGACCGGGCTAGCCTAGTGTTTGCGTGGTCGAGGTATTTCTGTCCGAAAAGCGCATGGAGCAATCCTGTAGCCCCTTTGCACCTTCACCTTACGCACGTTCTCCAATTGTCGTCGGGTGGCGTACCGATGCCACGCATGAAATATGAAGTACAAATAAATCTAAAACAAAAATTTTTAATCTGCAAACATCAGAGAATTGCTCGACGGATTGATTGACATTATGATGTACCACGTTTTCGGTTTGCTGCACGGAAGCACGTCAAATAAATGGTGGTGTCGTTCTTTGTCCCAGCACATTGAAACCACAAACGCACCAGCTGCGCAGCAGTTGCTGTGTTCACTATGTAAAGCACGCATATGTTTAAAATATAGTTCAAAAGCTGTCGAGTTCAAGTTCACAACGACAGCTCGAAGGTGACGGCGACGCAGAGAAAATGAAGCAGACAGCACGGGCGCTTGTCTTGGGTGATTCTTTTTCTATATCTGACCGTCTTTTTTTCACCGCCGTCGCAATGAACACAAGTTCGTCACGGTCATTTCAGTTGCGCTAGTATGAAGCGACTGAGTTCTCGCAACTAAATTTACACGGAGCTTCAATAGCAGCCAGGCTGGATTTGTTTCTAACAGACCCTGGACAAAAATGTATTTTTTTTTCATTCGTAAGCACACGTGCTCACGCTTATGTCCACAAGCATCACGTTTCAAAGCAAGAAAGAACGCTGACTCGCATTCCGTTTGCCGGGAGCTGAATAACTCTGCATGACTATTTCTGCCGGAGTTCTTGCACCACAGCACGGATCAAACAGAATTGCTGCGGCAGTTTGTACCCTTGTTGGCTGGCATCGCGTCTGCTAAGGGACGGAGGAAAACTGACTGCTCCCTGCAACCCGGAAACCCAGTAAAGTAGCATCTGAAAGTCGTCCCAGAGAAGGCAACAGTGCAGTGCCGGCGTCCAGACTTCGAAATCGGCAGCGCACAAGTTGATCTGAGCGGTGCCTGAAGCCAGCGAAGCCAATAAAGCCAGTGGCGCAAGCAACGAAATAATTTTGACAAGACGGCTCGCGACGGGCCGCGACTCCGCTATCGTGGGCGCAAGAGCGACCATGTTTGATTCACACGGTGATTGAGAGCGAGAAGGAACAAATTAATTCAAACAAATTAATGTTTTGGCATTTTCTGTCTCTTAATTGAATAGTAGGTGCGTTAAAGGTAGCGGCTGTACTAGTATGTCTAAAGCATTATTGAAAACGTTATTTCGATGTCTACAATAGTACAGGTGGCATAACGATCAAAAATGAAGTTCGCGAAGAGATTCTGCCCTGTGGACATGGTGACTCGAAAGAGACTCGAGAACCAATGACGGGTGACGCTGCTGCTTTGAAGATCCCGCTTCACCTCGCCGTGACGTCGTGGATTTTCACGGGGCCTGCTGAGGCCTAGGTAAATTATTATCGAGAACGCTGGACTACATTGTATTCTAAAGTAGCGAAAGGCTGAACATGGCAAAATACATTGACATGCGTGACGTCACACTGATGTACTGGCGCTATTTCGCAGTTAAGAAAGTTGAAATTGGGCCTTCATTCTCTCTTCTGGCGATCAACCTCTACTTCTAATAAACAAAATAAAGTTTTGAAAGCACTTTTTCATGGTCTACTTGTGTGCGGGCTCATCTTGGAAGAAACGGAACAGCAGAACGCGGCACATGTCCTGTCGTCTGGTCTTATGTGTGGTCTGATTTTGTGGAATTTTTCCCAAGGTCTTTGAAAGAACGCTTTGTAATTTTATCTAATTCAGTATTTCCTTTAGTGTCCATTTCTAAGAGACACTAAAATAAACGTTTAATAAACGCTCAATGTTTTCTTGCATTACGCTACAGGTCACTACAGGAAGCACAGTCGAGGACGGCTATATAGTAGACAATGTGATGAAATTAAGAAATTAGCAAGATTACGATGGTGTCCAACTGGCGCGACAGAGCGGTAGTTGGAGAAAGGCCTTTGTTCAGCTGATTCAGTGTTGATTGAGATGATGATGATGATGATGATGATGATGATGATGATGATGATGATGATGATGATGGGGTTGGGGGTGGTGGTTGCAGCCCTGGCCGACGTGCGGGCGAGATAGCTGGCATTTCGTTTCGTCTCTGTTTGCGAACTATGCCGCAATGGGACGGCGGCATCAGCGTGATTTGTGAACTGACAAACGAGAATAGCTTCTCGGTCGCACGCGGCTCCCTATACGCGCGGGGCGGCCAACTTCTCCGCGCACGGCTCCGAGTCAACGAGAGCGCGTTGGCGGCCGACCTCCGAAGGATATATTTTGAGGGCCCTCAGAGGAACGAGCGGGGCGCAGGTCTGGCAAGACGACAGGCGATGATGCATATTTGCTCACCGGGGGAGCCCGGATGAGAACGCCGGAGTTTTGTTTATCATCCCCGCTCCCCCGAGCGCTCTTGCGACCCCACTTCCATCGGCGCACTGCTCGCTGTTTTGCTTACACATCTGCGCGCGCTATCGCTCCTATCGTTAACCGAGATAAAATGTGGAAATGCAACCACTGAGGGCGGGCGAATGTTGGGCGCTTTCGAAACTTCGAAATAACCAGGTACAGTGTGCACACCGAGGCGGACCGGGGCGACACGTGGTGCACGTAAGCGCGCACTTTAGCTCAAGCACCGACGCGCAGTCGTCGCGTCACCGTCGTAATTGAGTTGTTGTGACACCGCCTTCACGCCATCGTGAGCATTCCTACGTTGTCACGTGACCTGAACTGTAGAGAAAATTATTCAGCTTGTAAACAGAAAAAAAAAAAATCTAAATACGATTTGATTCGGACAGTACGCGCAGGTAAAATAGAGAATCACTTTCGCCCTCACAAGTGTACGGCGTTAGACATTAACGGAGAAAGGACTGTTTCACATAACGGACAGCTGTTAGAGCAAACACAACGGACACAACTATTGTATACGTATTGGCAACTAGGTAATATTGAACAGCAGTTCGGGGAAAAGCTTTTTTGTGTGCATATCAGCCACGACAAGGACAACTGAGAGAAAGAATTGTAAATTTTGGCTGGCTTTGAACACGGGAACGTTGGATATCTTCTAATTAGTCGGCGTAGCCATGGAGCGAAGGGCGATACCTCGAAGAGCACAACTAGCCTAGACAGCGTGGGAATTAAGTTTCATAATTGAAATTTTTTTTGCCCGTCTTTACCGGGTCCTGTCCGCTCCCAGCCCCTCCTCCCCCCCCCTCCCCCCCAAAAAAAGAAGGAACATTATGAGCGGTCGTATATTTTGAAACTATATTTAGCGATATAACCCATATCTTAGAGGCAGCTAAAACATGAAGGAAAAAATGCTTTTTCCAGGTTTGTGACAGCTCTTGGGCACCTTGTTGGCACGTTCTATTTAAACCTTTCTCGCGGGGTGAGCGGGTGACGTTCGGTCGGCCTCAAGGGGCAGAGACCGTGACCGGCTCCTGGTTTAGGGCTGCGCAGTAACAGACACCCGTGTGGTTACGAACGCGGGCTGAATTGGCACGAGAAGACGCGGACGAGGCGCCTCCCTGTGCCAGTACCCCGCAACACCTACGGCAGCTGGGATGAGCTGTCGAATGGTTCTCCACTAACCTAGCTGATGTAAAATTTTGCGCGCTCACACACGCAAACGCAGAGAAAGAGAGAGCGAGAAAGGAAAATACAGTAAGGTATATTTTTTCGAGCACCGAAACTTGTTCATATAATGTTACTCAATATAGTTGCACTATATCAGGTCCGAAGACACGTCTGTTTAGAATAAATCCTAATTCTAAGACACACGTACCTGATGCGCTCGATTTTGTGTTGAAAATGAGTCTGCAATCTTTCTTATCAGAGTGTGTTACACAAGGGCTTTTGATCCGATTTAAATGCAGAGTTATGAGTTCGCGTTTAGAAAAAGAGGCCTAATTAGCGTTGGCGACTTAACGTTTGTAATAATCTGTTAATTAACGAATATTAGTTCATTAAGTCGATAAATTATTCGACACAGATTTTCTTTTGTGTGCCCTTGTTGCGAATCTTGTCCTGCAAAACTTGATTTTGTGTCTTGGATCCCAGATTTTAAATAAAGCAGGCGTTACTGAGACACTCGGTATACAGTTGTATTAAAGTTGCGAGTTTACATGTATGCATAATCGCGTGCACGTAAGATAAATTGTTCAGATAACTTTTCTTATAGGTAAGAATGTTCCTTCAACAGCCGAGGTTTGGACAGCAGCACCTCAACGATTGCCGTGATATCAGAATGGCCGCCGCAGTGATGGCCAATTGTGGGAGGAAAGAACTTGGGCATAGGTACGACAAGGTTTAAGAATGCGTCCAAAAATGCGGCAGTAGTATTGCTCAGCAGCGGCTCGAGACGTTTATCAGTACTTCTCGTTCATATTGTTTGTTTATTTAGTAGCTATGCAAACTATTTTTATACCACCTTCGAAAACCTCCACTACAGGCTTTCAGAACCTTCAGAAGAATAAAGTGAACCTCTTCAGGTATTTCACTCCCGAGGCGATGATGAAGGGACAACAGCCAACACTGAGTGTTCAGTGCTTGCAGATCATGAAAGAAGCCGAGCTCCGCACGGACACACGAACGCAGCAAAAAAACACCCGAAGGAAAGTATGAAGGTTCCTTATTTTAGACAAGGCTCGAAAGAGAGAACAAACAAAACAAAGAAGCGATGAAAAGGGCCAGTTGTTCGCGTCCTGTAGGGTGCCTTCTCTCGTGTTGTCCGGGACCCCCTGCATGATGCGTACTTGGCTGCTCGAGAAAGTCACGCCGAGCCGTGGTGTCGTGGTTCTGTATACTGCATCAACATTTCTTCCTTTCTTTCTTTCTTTCTTTCTTTCTTTCTTTCTTTCTTTCTTTCTTTCTTTCTTTCTTTCTTTCTTTCTTTCTTTCTTTCTTTCTTTCTTCGAGCGAAAATTTGGCGCCTTTCGCCGCTGGTCCGCGACGAAGGGCGGGTCCGTAAATAAGAGCGCCGCCTCTTCGGTGCCGAATGAAGAGCGTCCGGGGTCCTCACTCTATAGAGTTTACGCTTTCTGCTCGCCTTGAAGTATCTCGCGCTCATGCGGCGTTCTTTTGTTTTATGTATATATTTCTTTTTCATCTTAAGGTTGGAGAGCGCTGTTGATATCCAAGACGGAGTGCCGGTCCACGAACAATCTGCGAAGCGATCAACGCAAACAGCCCGACGGACTTATAATGTGAATGAATGCCTTGAGTTAATTGTCTAGCATCCTTTGAAGAAATACATGCGAATGCAAAAAAAATTAAGGATGCTCGACATTGGCTTGAGCGTATTCGCGGGTCTTTGCCTTTAGCGCTGTTCAGTTGCACATAATGCCACGTGGTGCAGAAGACCAGTGACTGCAGAAAGAGACGAAAGTTATTCATACCACGCGATGACGCATAGTTTGTGTGCAGTAGCAATTTTACATGATGTAAAAACATGTGTGCCACGCTGAAAAAGTTGGCATTTAGAGTTTTACGTGCCAAAACCACGATCTGATTATGACGCACACCGTAGGGGACGACGTGTGCAGTGTGCACCCAATGCACGGCACACGAGCGGTTTTGCATTTCGCATACACCTTAATGCGGCCGCCTCGGCAGGGGAGCAACCTGCGATCCCGAGCCACTAAGCTACCGCGGCAGCTTTCGCGTGCCGTGCTTTGGGTGCATGTTGAGTGAGCCTATAGGTGGTCTAAATTAATCCGTATCTCCACCTCTATACGGTCACGTTGTAGTGACGGTGAAGAATCACAGCGGCAAGTCACGAAACTAAGCGTTTATTGGGTGAGCTTGCACGCGCTAAACAAGAAGCAACACTCGGAGCACAACGAAGCGGCGATCACGTTCGTCAGTCGTTGAAAGCTGATGAGTGGGTCAGAAGCGTTGGCCATTTATGCAAGACTCTTTGAACCTGCCAGCGTCATCACAGGTGATCGCGTAAGTTCTAGCAGGCACGACTATTCCTATCGCCCGGCTCGGCGACAACATAAATAGATACGACCAGCGGTAACACACGGGAAACTTCGGTTACAGAAAGGCGTGTCTTGCGCTGGGCAATAGCTCTGAGCATTTGTTAGCCGGTGAAAGGTGGTCACCGAGAAACATAAGTACGCGTGGCAATGGTGGCGTCTCTTCTAGCCGTCGACAGATAGAATGACGGATTGACTGACTAACCGACTGAGGGATGCTTAAACGAAGAGAAAGCCGCAGGAATCGGTCGGAAGAACGGGCCCTCATAGAGCCTGTTACTTCTCACTGGGGTAAAGGCAAATGGTAGAATTTCAGCTAAAGGTGCAATAGTTCCATGAACTGTGTATACCTGGTTTAATAAACGATATTTTCACAGTACACTCACTACACATAGATGCGATGCATCTGAACAGAATATACCTGCAGAAACACGTTTTTATTTTTACAATCACACAGCACTTGTTCTTAAGACGCCTGTCTAGTCTCACATAGAAAGCCGCAGGGCTACCTTAATTTGCGGCGTTATACACCATAATTTAATGTTTATTTGTTAAGGGCAAACAAAGCTACGCAAGCTTAATGATTTTTGGCGAACGACAGGGCACGGCCATTATTGGTTGGCGCTGCCGCCGTGCATAGTGAAATACAGAGCGCCAGATACGAGAGCCGAAGGACTCAAGCGAAAGACTAGGTTTTGTAAGAGCCATCAGTTGCGAATCAGAATTAATCTCCGCCCCTCGGTCTTATACAAGTGGTTTTCTCAATTCCTGCATCGACGTTATTGAATAGTTTGCGATTTTGTTTTTCTTAGAATCTGAAATTCCTCCCCGCGTCAAAGAGCGGGGAGGCGCTGCGGGCATTGCGGAAGTCAATTTCACCAAATAATGGCACTTTCTTTCTTTCTTTCTTTCTTTCTTTCTTTCTTTCTTTCTTTCTTTCTTTCTTCCTTTCTTTCTTTCTTTCTTTCTTTCTTTCTTTCTTTCTTTCTTTCTTTCTTTCTTTCTTTCTTTCTTTCTTTATCAGTGCTTAACCGATCTTCATTTATAGCACCTCTTCCTGACCTCGAGGCTTCACCGCTGTCCGCGCAAATGACCGCGATTTGTTCCAACCGCGCCGCTGGGAGAAATTTCGGGTTACTAGCTTTTCTCGCGCAGATTGTGCCGCTCGTGGCAATTGGAACGGGTAATATGCTATACGCTTCTTTTTCATTTTGTTATTTCTTTTCTTTGCGTGCGTTTTCCGTTCTTGTCTTAGAGTACGATTGAAGACCTCATATTTTCCCCCTTTATTTTCCATTGCCGAAACTAGAATTCGCTGTAGAGAAAAACCTATTGCAACTTACGAAAATTTTATTAAATTGTATACACTGTCAAAGAGACCATAAAGATAATTTATAGTGGTATACGGGCTATAGCGTGCAATAACGATAGTGAAAAGTACTAAGAAAAACAGAAACAACTCCACAAGCGTGCGTGGTAAGAGTAAGCGCGAGAAGAACACGGGGAACTGAAGGACTCAATTGTTTGTTAGTTACAGCCGTATGAAATAAGTGGGCAATAACGCCCGGGAAAGCAAAGGGGTAAATAACTGTTCTCTTTAATTTAAATGGACAAAGAATAAGGAAAGGTACAATTAAACTGGACGAGAAGACAGCCAGCCGAATATATACAAGTATCTATCGCATTACGGGAGATGTGCGTGTTCGTTTCATTCTTTTTTTTTGTTTGCTTTTGAGGCGCCTCTTAGATTTATTTACGGGAAGAGGTAGAGAGCTTGACAGTATGGCGCTTCCTGCTTCTTCATTTCATTTGAGTTCATTATTGATTTAATTATTGTGTGCCCAGCCTAGTCACGTGGCTCTAGGCGCACGGAACCCGTGCACGAGTCGTTTGCGCTTGCATGTTCACGAAAATATATATATATATATATATACATAGAGAGAGTGAGAGAGAGAGAGAGAGAGAGAGAGAGAATAAACAAATTTAAAAATTTGGCAGGCGATTCCACCTTTAGTTGAAGTTGAAGAAATAGAAGTCTATATGAGCGAGTTGGAGGTGATACAGTGGCGGATTCACTGTGCATGTCACTCTATCGCGTCACCTTTCACGTGGAGAGTAGAAGGAGCGTCGGAGCATTAATGATTTTACTGCACAATCTTCGGGAACGGTACACATTCTTACACTGCGCTATTTTCGAAATATGCCTACATTTTTACGTATGAGGAAATGAAATGAAACGTTTATTTGTCTCTCAGTTACATGATGGTATGTTAACTAACTTTAAGTAATTTCGGGGGTTTACACACTAAAACTATACGATTTGATTATGAGGCACACTGTTGTTGCGGAAAAGCACCCGTACGTGGCGTAATGGTTACATTATCGGGATTATGTGCGTGAGGTCTTCTCTTCAGATCCGGCGGTGGGGCAATGGTATTGATGTACCTATTAAAAAAGAAAAGAAACTGGTAATTTCACCCCAAGGGCGATTCATTGACAGCGATGTCAAGGTTCAACATTGTGCTTCGACTCCTCGGACAGTGTTCAAATTATACACGGGTGCAATATCTTGGCTTGACGCAGCACTTAAGGCGACTCCTGCTGGACAGGAGCAGCAGCGCCCTGTCAGCTACGAAACGCCTCAACACTGACGTGGTGAAGAGTGCGTGTTGTCCCACGTTGATGGTGTCCGAGTTGAAACCCACGGGCGTTCAGAAAACGCGCCAAGCGTGTTCACTGGCTTGCGTGTGGAAAAATGTGAAGAATCCTTCGTGCTGGCTCTTGAGGATTGCCTATGTGGCGTTAAAGTTAGAGTAGAGGGCTTCAGTGCTGGCGATATACGCCGGCGGATATTTAATTTTATAATCAGCCTGTTTTATGTCCAGTGCAGGACGCAGGCCTCTCCCTGCGATCTCCAATTACCCCTGTCCTGCGCCAACCGATTCCAACTAGCGCCCGCGAATTTCCTAATTTTATCGCTCCACCTAGTATTTTGTCGTCCTCAATTGCGTTTTCCTTCTCTTGGTACCCATTCTGTAACCCTAATGGTCCAACGGTTATCTAACCGGTGCATTACATGACCTTCCCAGCTCCATTTTTCTCTCTTGATGTCAATTAGGATATCGTCTATACCCGTTTGGTCTCTGGTCCAAACCGCTCTCTTTCTGTCTCTTACCATTATGCCTAGCAATCTTTGTTCCATCGCTCTATGCGCGCTCCTTAACGTGTTCTCAAGCTTCTTCAAGTCTTGTGGGATCTGGAGGACAATCCCAATTGCTGTCCCCCAGATATTGGACCTTGCCGTTGGGTGCGGGAGTTGGCCGAGGTTGAGGAGGACTTTGAGATGACAACTGGAGGTTTATTTACATTATTTACAGTGAGAGTACAAAGAAATTAACAGTCATAAAGTCATTACGGACCGGCAGCAACTCGGACGCTGCGGCCCGTGGCAAGAAGCTCGAATGAGATGAATGAAGGAATGCTCTCTTGTTCCTGCCGGTCTCTGGCTTTTAACCCTTTCGGTGTCTCGAAGTCACGTCACGCTCGGCCAATCGGCGAGCCCGCTCAGGTGGCGTCATTTTCGGCCAATGGTAGGCGCCCGTGCGAATGTAAGTCACACCCGGCGCAGAGGATTACTTGTCTGCGGTATTGCCTTCCTGGTCTGCAGCTGCCGTCACAAAGGCGGACGGTGGGGGGGGGGGGGGGGGTATTGCTCCCAGGGCTCCACGGTGCATTACGGCCGTCGCTGCCTCGCGGCTTGCAAGCGCCGTCACAATAGGCGGATGGGGGGAGACGGGTTGTCTTCGAGCGACCTTTCAGAGCTGCAAAGCAGCATTCCTCGGGACCCAGGTTAGCTTGAACCGTGCCAGGCTTCTGCTAAATTTTCGGGAAGAGTCAAGCAGTGAATAGCTCCACATGCGGCGCACGAGGTGGGGGATGCCAACTTGTTTGGACGTGCTGCGCCTCGGGAACGTGGTAGATGTGCTTCTGCGTTCCTTAATTAGGTGTGACGCGATTCGATGTGGTCTGGTGAACTCGAAGGAGGCTCAGGAAAAGGTCCCGTATCTAACAGTCTCAAGCTTCAAGTCAGTCTCCAAGTCTCTGCCCCATATGTCAGCACTGGTAAAATTCACTGATTGTACACCTTCCTTTTCAATGATAATGGTAAGCCTCCAGTCAGGAGCTGGCAATGTCTGCCGTATGCGATCCAACACATTTTTATTTTTCTGTGAACTTGAATAATTGACCTAGGTAAACGTACTGCTTTACAGACTCTAGAGGGGGACTGGCGATATTCAATTCTTGTTCCTTTGCCCGGCTATTTATCATTATCTTTGTATTCTGCATAGTAATATTCAACCCCACTCTTACACTTTCCCTGTTAAGGTCCTGATTCAATTGTTGTTACTCGTCTGCATTGTTGCTGAATAGAACAATGTCATCGGCAAACCGAACGTTGCTGAGACATTCGCCATTGATCTTTACTCCTAAGCCTTCCCAGTTTAATAGCGTGAATACTTCTAAGCACGGAGTGAATAACATTGGAAAGATTGTGTCTCCCTCTCTGACCCCTTTCTTTATAGGTATCTTCCTGCTTTTCTTATATAGAATTAAGGTAGCTGTAGAACCTCAGTAGATATTGTCCAAGGTATTTACGTAAGCGTTCTGTACTCCTTGATTATGTAATGCCTCTATGACTGCCGGTATCTCTACTGAATCAGATGCCTTCTCGTAATCTATGAAAGCCATATAGAGAGGCTTATTGTAGTCTGCGGATTTCTCAATAACCTGATTGATGACATGGATGTGATCCATTGCAGAGTATCCCTTCCTGAAGCCAGCCTGTTCCCTTGGTTGACTAAAGTCCAGTGTTGCCCTTATTCTATTAGAGATTTTTTGGTAAATATGTTGTGTAATACTGGGAGTAAACTAATAGGCCTATAATTTTTCAGTTCTTTAACATCTCCCTTTTTGTGGATTAGTATAATATTTGATTTTTTCCAGTTTTCTGGGACCCTTGCAGTCAAAAGACACTTCGTATAAAGAGCCGCCAGTTTTCCAAACAATACGTCTCCTCCATCTTTGATTAAATCGACTGTTATTCCATCTTCTCCTGCGGCTTTTCCTCGTTTCATCTCTTGCAGGGCCCTTCTGACCTCATCTCTAGTTATAGGAGAAGTTTCTGTATTCTGTTCATTACTGTTTGTAATTGAGGTATCCTGACTCCTTTGGGTACTGTACAGGTCAGTATAGAATTCTTCCACTGCTTTTACTATGTCTTCGAGATTGCTGATGATATTACCCTGCTTATCTTTTAGTGCATACATCTTGGTTTGTCCTATGCCAAGTTTCTTTCTCACTCATTTCAGGCTGCGTCCATTTTTACCGCTTCTTCAGTCTTTCTCGCATTACAGTTTCGAATATCACTTATTTTCGTCTTGTTGTTCAGTTTTGACAGTTTCGTGAATTCTATCCTATCTCTTGAGTGGGACATTTTCATTTTTTGTGGTTTCTTTATTAGGTCCTTTGTTACTTGGGAGAGTTTGCCTACTGGTTGCCTTGGTGCCTGGCCTCCCACTTCAACTGCTGCCTCTGAAGCCAACCTAGTTACCGTTTCATTCATTAGCTCTATGTCATTATCATCTCTCTGTTCCAAGGCTGCATATTTGTTTGCAAGTACCACCCTGAATTTGTCTGCTTTTACCCTTACTGCCTCTAGGTTGACCTGTTTCTTCTTTACCAATTTTGCTTTCTCCCTTCGAATTGAGGTGAATCCTAGCACTCACTAACCTATGATCACTGCACTTTACTTTACCTATCGCTTCTACACCCTGCACTATGCTGGGATCAGCAGAAAGTATGAACTCAATTTCATTTCGTGTTTCATATATATATATATATATATATATATATATATATATATATATATATATGTATATATATATATATATATATATATATATATATATATATATATATATATGAAAGAGGCTACAGAAACACCCGAAACGGAAAAGTGTTAGTCACTCTATATGAAAGGCTTCGTGTTTAAAGACAACCAGAGATTGAGAGGTGAGAGAGAGAGAAAGATCGTTTTGTTGAACGAAGAAAAAAAAAAAAAGAAAACATGCGACGAGAGAAATTCACGGGAGCGCAGGCTTTCAACTCGCGACTTATTTTCGAAAGAAAGTAAATGTGGCCAATTTAAAAGCGATGGGGCAGCGGCACGTAAAAAAAAAAAAGGAAATGACGCGAGGCTGAGATATTTGTATAGAGGAAACAATGTTTGAAAGATGCCGAATGGGAGTTAGAATTTGGAGAGTCGCTTTGGCTCATATTTAGCAGCAGCATGCAGATGAAGACAAACAAAAGGGGGCGAAGGATGCATGCCCCGCTATCGAAGAAGTGTTTAATAGGAGCCCTTTCTCCAGTGTAGGGTAGCAAACCAGAATCTCTTCCGGTTAGCATTCGATAAAAGAAATGTTTAAACTTTATTCGGTGCTGGTCTGTTCTTAGGTAGATGACCTAGAAAGACGCACTGCGGGTACAATGACGGCCTTGCATGCTCCCTCTGTTTAGGCATCCTTCGTACTCACACCGCTTCGGCGTCTGTGTGTGTATGAGGTGTAGGCGTCGCGCGGGGGCGAGTGAGGGGGGGGGGGAGGGAGGGCGACTGCCTTAGCGGCATCTTTCTTTCTTTCTTTCTTTCTTTCTTCCTTTCTTTCTTTCTTTCTGGCGATCTCGTCGGCTTCGTGTTGCATGTGGCATGGGTAGTTCTCCCCATGCGTGACCGACTATATCGGTGGCGCTTGGTCCCGTCTTCACTTTGTGCCCTTTAATAGTCTAACGAGCATGTGCTAAAGCATTGTTTCGTCGCTGTTACCTTTTGGGGAGTCTCGCATGGTGGTTTTGGCGTTCTCGGAGTTAACAGTCCGATTGCATTTGGTCACTGCTCGTACGGTCGCTTTGCGCCACTGCTAATGGCCGCGGGGCCTTTTCTCTGTTGCGCAGCCGATGCGAGACGGTTGCCGGGTGTACCGTCGCTGCGCTGTTTTCACTTCTAGAGGGCCTTTCTTTCACTCTCTTCCTCTCGATTATTTCCTTAGAATGTGTGCGCTGGGATGATGATGATGATGATGATGATGATGATGATGATGATCTTCATCATCGTCGTCGTCGCCGCCGCCTATGCACTCCCACGTAGTCGAAGACTAGCACAAAGTCGTCCCCACTGCAACACTTATCGGCGACCATCCCGCTTCACCCCGTCGGGCAGGCACGGAAGGTTTCGATTTTTTGCTTTTCGTCTCGTTTCCATCTGGAAAGGCTGCCTTCTTCCGGCTTCTAATTTGGAACTCGCGGGACTCTATAAATACGTGGCCAATCCCTCTCACTCGCAATTCCTCGCCCGGGCAAATCCGGCCGGCTCGCTCGCTGGCTGACTGCGCTGCTGACCGGCGGCACCGAGTCTATAGACGAGCATTCGGCGAAAAATCGATCCGCGTCTCGCAGTGCAGAACGCGGAACTCGTTTACTCCCGAAGCCGCCCGGAAGGCTCCTATAGCAGCACTGCGATCGGCTCCTCGGTTCTTCGTGAGCTGGAAGCATTCGGCGCGTTCTTTTTATCAACGGGCAAGCTTTACCAAGGCCGTCCTCCGCATCATCCGTTGCCTCTCTGTTGTAGACATAGCTGTACTCCGTCTCTCCAAATCCGTGCATTGCAGCGAACACTGCGGTTGGTGCCACCCATTAAACATAACGTGAGCCGGTTGCCTTTTCTATAGAAGGGAGCAGGGCTCACCCACTGTGCGCTACTAATCCTACCATCACACTTCGATTCGGTAGTTGTCGCGCCAAGAGCAATTAGAGGCGGGAAGTGGAGGAGCCCTCACTCTGGTTCTCTTTTCTAGTTTTGTGACACAACCCGTAGCCTTGGCCGCATTGCATGGATATGGTGAGACAGAGTTATAGAGCGTGGGAAATCTCAGGCCTGTTGCTCGATTGCTATTGTTCTTGGAACTCATCCTCGGAGCAGCAGCCGTTTGCCGCTGTCCTTGCCTTCTGTGATTTCGGTGTGAATAAGAGTAATTGATAATATAATTTGCCGTTATAATGCCATAACGCAATTCTGTGATTGTCCAGCTTGATTTAGACCTTCTAGCGTTATTTGTCGCTCAAATGAGCCCTAACACTGTGAGTGTTTTCTCATTTCACCGCCATCGCGATCTGGCTTGCCGCTGCTGCTGCTGCATGCGACCCTGCAGCAGAACGCCACGAGCATTGAAGCATAGCAGTAGGTCGCTAGGTCTCGGCTAATCGTTGCAGCGCGTCAGGAACACTTCTCCGACGTTGACGACGACGAATACGGCACGATGGCAACAATGCCGACGATAATGATAGCATAATGATATCATGATAATGGCTCGATGACGATTATGGCAAGATGACGGTATCGACAACGCCACCAATAATGATAGCATGGCAAAAACTCAACATTAGCATTGATCAAGGCACGACGATGGTCGCGACAACGCCCATGATCATAGCATGATGACGACGTGACATGACGGCAACGCCGGCTATGACGATAGCAAGACGACGCTACGACGACTGCGGCGACAACGCCGACGATGTTGATGATACGCCGGCAAGACGATCATGGCGTCATGGCGGCAGCTTATACGGCCGATAACGCCGATAAGCAAAATTATAGCACAGCGATGGTACAACGGCGATGACGGCACGACGGCGACACTGTGGCTCACACATAGTGAACCGAGGATGGAATCTGCTTTTGGACAAGTACAGTTCTATGACGTCTTTTCTTCCTGCCAAGAAAACATGGCGATGAGAAACTTGATAGTGAAGCTCGTGATAAACGGCCCCGAAATGCAGAGTAAGTAGCCTTAATGGATACTAGTGCTGTGAAGATTTCCACGAATGCTACCATTGGGGTAGCATTAATTACCTGAAACTTGTCCGCGAGAAGTCTGAATTACGGAAGAGGCCACTATGAAAGCTCATCTGCGATAACGTCGGCGCTCACGCAGTAACTTGCATGGTGTGTCTGGCCGGAAGCCAGCTGCGACTAGCCTGATGCGCGTTTTGCCCGTCGTAAATGAGGGGAAGGGAAGCCTTACGCGTTGAGCGGTTAAACGGGGACCGCAAGCCGTGCATTTTCTTTCTCTAAAGGGATTACGCGCCACCCTCTAATCTTGTCTCGCGACGGCTACGTACGGTAATGTTGGCCTCTCCAATAATCTCGTTACCGCTGCGTGGTATATGTCAGTGTTCTCGAAACACGTTTGGTATTCGGATTTTCTGCGAAAATAGCTTCTTCGTGAACAAAGCGCAGATATGGTTGTTACTCAAACGCACTTATCGACATGATAAATCCCCACTCATCTTGACTTTTGTCATCAGGAAATAAAGGGTTAAAGCGTACGCTAACGCTTTATAGTATGAACATGGCGATGAATGATTTCATTGCTCATTTTTGGGGTAGAAAACTGTTTAGAAAGTGATGTCAGCGTCTTTTCTTCCTGTTATGTATGTCCTGAGATGTAAGGAATTGAATAATAGTAATATCTGAGAGATCTGCCCAATAAACATGAACATGGGAAATTCAGATGCTTTCTTGCGTTAGTAAATTGCAACTGAAACTATTACAAAAGTCAGCAGCCGAATATGACATCTCTGGGCCGTCGGCTAGTGTATCTCATGTTGACCGCTAATAAAAGACGAAGACAGAGCAAGAGAAACACAATACGACGGCTTGTTCTGTCTTTGCTCTGTCTTCGTCATTTATTAGTGGTCAACTGGATGGATGGATGGAATAACTTTAATGAAAGGTCCTGCGAGCTACGGGGCACAAGGCCCCATAGAGCCGGCTACTCCCACGTTGGGACCGGGAGTTGTAACTCCCTGGCCGCATCGTGGGCTCGCTGGACGGCCCAGAGCTGCTCCACCAGGTCCGTGCTGCGTAATGCTTCTTGTAGCCTGGCGGAGTCTTGATTCTTGTTTGCGTGGGCCGAAAGAAACACCAAGTAAGCCAAACTCATTCTTCGGTCGACTAGTGTTTCGGGAAACTCGCGTTCATAAACGTACATTGTAGTTTACGAGATTATTCTGCATCTGGATGTATGTAGTCGTGCCAAATTGAACATATCACTGCTTCCTATCCGCAGGCTTGTTGACAAAGCAATATTCCTGCATTGAACTTGATTTCTACTGCTTCCCTCTTTTTCCCGCCTTTTCCGCAGAGAAAGAAAGGAACTTCCCATATACGTAACATTCTTTTTTTGACATGCGCACAAGAAATAAAGCATTAACTTCTAGGACACGAATTGATGGCCCCTGCAAGCTTTTTCACGCAGTGAGGATATTGGTTTGGGTTAGTTTGTAGATGATAGGTAGTTAAAAGTATTGTGCCAGATCGATAGGGAAAGGGGAGAACCCGGACACAAAGTAAATGGTCGTCCTGTGTGATAAGTGGTGCCCTGTATTAACGCTGAAGTGACGTGTTTGAGTTGTGTATTGTTTGCGGAACTCGAATTGAATTGAATAAAGTTAGTTATTGGAGGACTGTTGCACCAATGAAGAAAGGTTATACTGTCTATGGAGTGTATTGGCAGCCACGCGGACAGGCGTTAGGTATCGAGTGAACTCTTCTTTATCGCGGCATAATTATCTTCAGTATGGTCACTTTCATTGGCATTTCTTTTTCACCTGCTTAATTTTTATATCTATTCTTTATTTCCGTATTTTCTTGCTGTGCAGCGTAGACAAATGATGTAGCCGAAGTACTTTCTGCATCAGTTTTCTCCACAGCTGCCGATTTTTAACAGAACAGAATAAAAAGTTTTGTCCGGGCCAGCCCAAGCTGGCGAAGATGGCTTTTCAGAAAACGTTTCCTTTGAATTGGAAATCGACGACATTCCAAAAAGGAAATTTCCGATGTTTCAAATTCGTTGCAAAAACTGCAATTGGGGGTAGGAGGCAAATGAGGCCTTTTCAAGTACATCGTTCTATCCAATGCTTACATCTTCGTACGCTGCAGTCTCGCCTGCTGCGTGACTTCTGCTTAAGTACATGTCCTTGTCTGCGCAGTGTTTGTAATATTAGTGCATTCTTCTTTATATTAAGGCATTCTGCTCGCTAAATCTTTTCTGTATTACGTGCCCTCCTGGTAAGGTCCTTTTCGCGACTCATCCACGCTGGAATGCTCTCGCTCTGTGCTACAACTCACCGCGTTCTCCCGTGTCCAGCACTAAGGGAAAAAAATAATGCCCCCAAGAAAAGCGTCCGCATCCCAAAGGTTGGTTGCCATAGTCAACAAAGCGAGTCCCACTAGTTAGCAGTAGCTCCGTACTACCACAACGTCATTCATCTTCCTTAACAGTCACCGAGGGGGCGCTAATTGGGATGCGCCTCCGAATGGCCTCTTCTCGGCGTCTACTGCTTCGCTCTTTCTCTCTCTCTCTCTCTCTGTATCTCTCTCTCAGCACGCGTTTTTATTAATTTCTTCTTTCGTTGCAACCAAAGAAACCTTAGCTTCTCTGTACATCTCCTATTTCACTCTTGCAATCGGTTTCACCTCTCCTATTCTCCGTCTCGACGTGATCATCTCCACCGTAGAAAGCCGAGTGGGATTGCACCCCCGTGGGTCGCGCGTTTATGGTTTCTCTGTCTCTCTGCGCTACATATTCCACGTGCGATCGCTCTAGCTTGCTGTTCTGCGCCCCGTTATCGAGGTTTGTCCGGGCTGCCTCTCACGCTGTACTCCGCACACTCAGGACTAACCAGCACTTTGTTTGCCAATGTCTTAAGTGCGGAAGCAACTTGAGTTTCTCCAAAGTAAGGAAAACAATGATATGCGAAGGCAGTGCCGTGCGGGCGCCGCATGTGGCGCTTTCAAGATTTTTCTGGCTACAGAGAAATTTTGATGATGGGGAGGGATTGGGACATTTATTCAATTTTATGCAGGTATAAAGGACAACCTACTCGCTTATTTCTTTTTCAGAAGCAGCTGTGACCACAGAGGGACGTTGTAGTTTCACAAAGAGGCGTAACAAAAAAAAAAAAAAAACAGGGTCAGCACAGAGCAAACTTAGCCAGCTGTAAAAAATACGCACAGGACACAACTTCTCGGAACACCTTTTCGGTGTTATTACATAAGGGCGCCATTTGCAATCGCTGCAAAGCCGATCCCAAGCACGGCGTCTCTCCAAGCGTAACAGTATACTTTCGCTTATTTGGTTAAAGGACCTCCTCTGTGCGCAGGGAGGCAAAGATACGTGAGCGTATTTTGTAGCAAATGTTGAGAGAGCGAGGAAGAGAACATTTATTGGCATTTGGCCCCATGTTCGATGCTGCTGCTTTCTTTGATTGACGTGCATTCAAAGCAGAGGTCGACGCTTTTAGTGGCACCGGTTACTCCTCGTCGCTAAGTCCGAAGGCGCGAGATTGAATCCTACCTTCTGCGGCCGTGTTTCAAGGTGGGTCAAATGCAAAAACGCCCGTGTACCGGGCATTGGGTGCATGTTAAAGAAGCCCAGGTGGTCAAAATTAATCCAGAGTCCCTCAATATACGGCGTCCCTCATAATGATATCGTGGTTTTGTTACTTAAAGCCTAACATTTCTTTTTTTACTCCTTGTCACGGGGCAAAAAGGAAAAAAAAATACCTAGAGCACGAAAATTGCTTAAAAGCACTCATGATAGCCTTATAGCGCTGACATTTACAAGTTTCTGCGCACGAGTATTTAATATGGTAGTAAAAGCTTGACAGGAGGATACGTAGGAGAAGGTGGGACATTGCGTCGTCTCTTGATTATCATATCTAGTGAACGTTGAGGATAGAGCCATTGGATCTTATTCTATTGTATTGTATGAAAATTTCCGCTAAAACGGGGGGAGGGGAGGGGGAGAAGGGGTCTTTCATTGCTGCTTGTCTTCAAGTGCGTAATAGGAGCAGGTGCCATAAAATGCGTGTGTGTGTGTGTGAAAATATTTATTGGAATGCGGTCCGGAGGCTCGACTTCTTAAGTCAAGGCGGGCCGCTCCCACGTTGGCACTGTCAGGCCAAGCCTTTCAGCGACATCATGGGCCCTCTGGACGGCCCTTAGTTGGTCCTGAAACAATGGGCTTTGAATCCTTTTCTCCAACTGTGTCCATTCTTCAACGAGGTTGGGGAGAATCGCAGGGCACCCCGCCAGCATATGTCTGATTCCAATGATGCCATTACAATCGTTGCAGTCCATCTTAATCTTCCTCTCTGGATATATTTTATTAATGGTGTACGGTGTGGGATATGTACCTGTTTGCAATAAGCGCAGTGAGACTGCCTGAGCCCTGTTCAGTTTTGAATGTGGCAATGGGAATTGCCTGCGTCCTAAATAGTAGTGTTTGGTAATGTCATTGTATGTTATTAAATGATCTCTAGATTCCCTGGCTTGATGGTGAACGGCTCGGTTGTGACTGTCACGGTTAGCCAGTCCTCGTGCCAAGTCATGAGCAACCTCATTGAGGTTTACCCGAGTCTCGTCCACTTTTCCCATATGCGCCGGAAACCATCGAATTTCAGTTCTCATAATCCCAATGTTTTCAAAAAGTTTAGCTGCAACACCAGCTACGTAGCCTTTACCAAAACACTTTATAGCGGATTTCGAATCACTGTAAACGCAGGCCCACTTATTACTCCTGATGGCTAGAGCAATTGCCACTTGTTCCGCCACCATGGGGTCCTTGGTAAAAATAGTGATAGCATCTTGCACCTTCCCTTGATAATTTGAGACAATGGCCGCATATGCTTCTTTACCTTTCACCCAGGCTGCATCAACTATAGCTGCCAATTGGTTCTGCTGTTCTATTTCCTGCAAGAGTGCTTTAGCTCTTGCCTTTCTCCTTTCGACATTATATTCTGGATGCATGTTTGTGGGGAGAGGGTTGGTTCTGATCTTGTTCCAGACGTCAGTCCTTAATTCTACTTCAGCCTCTATTGGGCTCCTTGATGTATTCAGTTCTGCACCTATTGCCTGTAATATGTTCCTGCCAGCTCGTGATTTTGTCAATCTTTCGTGTTGCGCTAGCTGTTGGGCCTCCGCGATTTCTTCCATTGTGTTGTGCACCCCTAGACTCATGAGTTTGTCAGTTGCAACGTTACTGGGTATCCCTAGGGCTACTTTAACGAGCTTCCTGAGCATCACATTAAGTTTGTTAAGTTCTGCCTGCTTCCATTTGAATAATCCAGCCACATAAGTGAAGTGACAGAGAGCAAAAGCGTGTATTAACCTCAAAGCGCTGTCCTAAGCCTCTGTGTCTATTGGTAATTCTCCTTAGTAACCTAATGACTTCATCTGTTTTATTCAATATATGTTGCATTGTTCTATAGTTAGCATTGTTTCCGTGCTTCAAAACTTTTTAGTGGAATTGTGGTCTTTAACTGACTGAAAATTACGGTTTGTCCAGCAAGTAATACCTGCCTGTTCAAGTAATATGCCTTACGAGGAGTAATCGCGCTTTCTGCAAGAGGGGATCGTTTAATATTGATAGGAATAAGAATAAAATCAATCAATCAATCAATCAATCAATCAATCAATCAATCAATCAATCAATCAATCAATCAATCAATCAATCAATCAATCAATCAATCAATCAATCAATCAATCAATCAATCAATCAATCAATCAATCAATAATTGAATGAATGAATGAACGAATGAATGAATGAATGAATGAATGAATGAATGAATGAATGAATCTACCATGTTTATTTAGCGTGCTCAGTAACAGCCATAAGGTCGAAGTACTGGGGCTCGCAAACATTGAAATCCAAAAACAAAGAAACAGAACACTGCAGGTAAATATAATTTAAAAAAAAGTACTGAATAAAAACAATTGCAATTGTGAAAACACAACGATACAATTATGCACAATGTAAATACAACAAGAAAAGGAGGAGAAGGGCAGTTTAACAATAACTGCAACTATGACACAACAAGGCAAAGCTCGGAAAGGAAGGATGACAGCGAGTTATGAAAAATATCAAGATCATGAAAATAGGCGTTATAAAGGCACTGTATTCTGTGGACCGTTCCACGTTGTTGATTACAAGCAGGAACATGGAAAGGTCTATGTTCTCTGGCGATCTTCCGCGAAATACGAAACATCATACGACTGAGGAGTTCGGGATAGGTGAGGACACCGTGGAGGAGTTTGAAGAGAAGCCGAAGTTCAGCACTATTACGCCGGGAGCGACAAAGGGCAATGACAATAATCCAACACTGTTAGAATGAGGTCCAGAGTGAGTGTTTGCCAATAATAATAATAATAATAATAATAATAATAATAATAATAATAATAATAATAATAATAATAATAATAATAATAATAATAATAATAATAATATAATTTGGCACGATAGACCGCAAGTGAGACAACACGAACGCAGAACAGGTACCGCGTTGTGTCGCCTAAGCTTTATGCTTGAAAAGCTGCTCTATATACTGATATTAATAAGTGTACCAAACTAGAAACTGCGTGTAATGTTACGACGCAGACGGCATACTCTCAACATCTCCTGCGTCATATTTTATCGCGCAATCTGAAGTTTTAAAACCATTAGCACACTTCCTGAGCAACGCGCCATTTTAAACTGTTATCAATCTTTTGCAACCATAGACGTCACATAAAAAAATAAAGAAGCCTTTCTCAGTTCCATCACTCCACGCTCATATGCATCCACGGTCGCGAGAATCAAGAAAGCGATACAGAAAATCTTCCAGAGCTTTGCTGGGTCATAAACTTACATCTGGTGCCAGCTTGTCGTTCGTCGGATGAATTGACCGGCATGCAAGCCTTGGGAAACGATGGACTTCCTAGATTCAAGGCCTGCGAGGTCCGAACAGCGCGGCATCATAAAGTTGGAACGCCGAAGGTACTAAGACGTTATCTTATTGCTGCGTCGCTCCACTTGCGTAGCATCCGTTCTACGAACATCACGAAGGAAGAAGAAACAAAGAAGACGAGGCAGTTGCCTTTTTCTTACGTGGTAGCTGAACGGTGGCGCAACGGAAATAAACATCGTGCTGCGGCCTGCGCACTGCCGTAAAGACTTCCGGCAGATAAACGTATTACAATGTGGACATGACCGCCTGACCGTGTCTCGACTTGATTTTGTCGCGACAAAGTGATCAGAAGCCACGCAGAAAGCAGCTCTATTTTGTTCGAAAGAGCGTCGCGCTGTTCGGCCGGCGCTGTCTTCCGTTAACGGCGCTCGGCGTTTTTTAGGGTGTACTTGGATTAAGGATGGTAATTACTTGGCGTAACATGACGGGCATAATTCCGGACGGACAGCAGAAACGCTAGAGTTCAGGCGATTTAGCGAACACAAGATGTGATTAATGCACTAAAGATTGGTACCTATACCGTTCCGCATTAAAAAGGCAATAGCACTTCTGTGTTGCTTGAAATGAACTTTCCTTACGAAATTTCTAAATGGCTCGTCAAGAGCACTTTCCTTTAAAAAGGATAAAAAGTTTCGTCTTTCATTAAGTGAATTACGAGAGCCAACAGCGGTTCAGCGTGTCTTTGGAGATTTCAAGCATAGATTAATTGCCATTGATTGACTGCTTCGCACGGAAGTATCGAAACGAGGCATTAGTATTTCTAATCACGTCTTCTTTTTCATCTTTTTTTCTGATGTGTAGTGCCAGAAATGACTACGTTGCCTTGCGAGAACATTTTTAAACCGGCCCTTTGGTTTGGCGTACTTTGCTTAAGCGTGTGCGTACCAAGCCTGGTCTCTTTATTTCTTAATGTTTTTATACATATTGTATCCGGTTTCCACAACGCACCATATTCATCGCTTTTACTCTATCACTGCCTGAAAAACAAATTTGCATGTGCTTAAAGACAATCAGTTTCTTTCCAATAAAAAGCAGACAGTATCAGAGAATGGATAAAATAAAAGTGCTGCTTAGGAATCTACGATCTATGTAGTTTTCACAAGAAGTAGTTATGTGCGTTATACGCTAGTTGGCGATATCGTTTTCCGACGTTTACCTTTCCTCACACGCTTCATTGGAGCTGCTGCTCATGAAATCATTGCTAAAAACAACAACATCCCCGCGAATTTCTGCTGTTTGTTGATTTCGGGACATTGCTATGCCTAAGGTATGGAAATAAATAAGCTGGGTCCGTCAAAATTCGGTCGCTACCATGAGCAGCTATTCATCTCGGCCCGATTTCGTGCCTGTACTTATGCTGCGTTAACCGACAGAGTGACTCAGCAAACAGCCTGCTAGCAGAATACGCAGCAATACAACTTCAGAGTGGCTTTCAAGCGCCGCTCATTTGTATGTGCAGCATGCGAAGCTACTTCACTGACTTTGCAGTCTCAAATGGTTCGACGCATTCGTACCCTGCGGCGTCCACAAACATTCGCGCCGCATTTATCCGGTAAAGCGTGCTTCGCCTTTCGCACAACTGCTCTTTCAAGAAGCCCTCCTCTTACAGCTGCTTTGGCAACGTTCGCGATTGTAATCGGGCTGACTTGGTGGAAGAAATGCGCTGTTCAGGAGAAAGCCATCTTTATGTGCCGGTCTTGTTTTATCAGAATGCATGCATAAAATGATGCGAAGCTATCAGGAACAGGTGTTTTGAAATAGTCGTTTCGTTGCGCCTTATCGCCATGTGAGCGCTCAAGAAACCTGTTCTCTTTGCTTTATTTTCTCGCACCATTTATCGAACACAAAGAAGAAGAAGAAGAAGGAAAACCTGCTCATAGCCGCTCGGAAATGCCGGCGGTACTCCTGTTCTTTGCACGACTTGTAATCTTGTCATTGTAATTTTTTTTTTGCAATACAGTTTTTCAATTTCCTAAAATCGCTTCTTTCATTGAAATTTGTGCCCCAAGCGCGCGTAGACAACTTAGGGAAATCTACATTCGGTTCTGCACAAATGCACATGCAGGGCTTGTTAACTAGCTTTCATGCTTAAGTACTTCCACCTCAAGGATCTTTGCATTAAGCTGATGCTTGCATTAGGTAAATAAAAAAGAAGAAGCGAATCATTGTATTTCAATGAGGACAACTTCTTGTTAATTCTAGCCACGTCTAATAAAAACTGCTCCTATTTTTTAGACACATCCAAGTCAACTAGGTCAACTAGTTAGTAATATATAGTTACTTTGTCAATAGTTTAGGGTGATTGCGTCACCGTAAACTTTAAGGCATCCTAAACATATTGTTTCTTATCGTGTAGCTCTTTTCTTCCTGCTAAAGAAAGTCTGTCAACAAAGCAAATACTGACGAAAAGCTCTCGTCAGAGTCCCTCAAACGCGTTCAGAGTGGTCCAGTCCCTACTGTACAACCGAGATTTCCTACGGCCGAGCTTTCCTAGATGTGTGAGGCGTCAATTTTCTTGTAAGGGGCTTCGAAAGTAGGCTTGTATACCTGGAAATTGGAAAGCTCTACAGACGTCCCCACATCCAGAATGTTGGCTTATGACACTTGCAGGAGAGCATCATTTTTAACGGGAGGTAACCAAATGCTATCCCTTTTGTAAGCTGCTAAAACGGCGTTGCTTGATCAACATGGGCAGAGTGAGATAAAGCTTTCTTTTTCTTTCGTAGTTGTGTTTGAGGAAAATCTCGGTACCGAAACGAATACGAGCGGCGGGAACGAGGAGCGTGGAAAGTGGCGACAATCACTTCTTTTTATACCACCACGGTGCTGATCATACCTTCTGTAAGTGTCTTGCAGGATGCGTTTTCTGAACTCGAGGAACCAAAAAAGGTCAACAAACTGCCGAGATGTCAAGTGTCTGTATTCCGTAGGCCTAGAAGAATTTATTTTGTTTTAACATTTAAGCATTAATTACTTCTTTTATTTAGCGCTCGTTCTTATGACGCACTTTTCATAATAGCGTTCGTAGCAAATGGTTCCACGCGGCTCTTAAGCCAACCTACGGATTGTAGACTGTGAATCTGGGATGGGAGCTCATGGCGTCCCTTACAGACCTCTGAGTTTTGCAGTAGAGTGTCTTATTTAACAGGCAGTAAGCAAGTAGTCTTTTCCGTGAGTTGCTAACAGAATGTCATTTATTAGAAAGAGATAGAAGAGATAGAGTACATGATTTACTTCGGGAAGCTGCAGTGCACGTTTAAGAACCTCACTGATCAATCAGTGATCACTGGTCAAAAACCTCAATGGTCATAGCAAAGTAGTAGGCTGTATGTATAAAATTAGTGATCTAATACCATTATGGCTAAAGAAAGCAATATACTATGCCCTTTTTTACTCGAAGCTAATTTATTGTACCTTAATTTGGGGAACAACGACAGCAAAAAACTATGAGAAGTAATTAGGCTTGCAAAAACGAGTAGTCCGAATTTTTGAAAACTACCATGGTAGGCAGGTGACTTACCCACACACAATCTCTTTGGCAAATATTTACTGATCCGAGCAAATCAAGTTTTTTATTATAAATTACTCTTACATATAAACGACAAGAAAGGGGGTTAACCGAGGGGCCCGATTTTTATTAGTCATATCATAAGAAGCCAACAAACATTGACATTAAGGACAACATAGGGGAAATTACTTGTGCTTAATAAATGAAATAAAGAAACGATAGATTAGTGGACATTAAAGTGGATGAAAAAACAACTTGCCGCAGGTGGGAACCGAACCCACAACCTTCGCATTTCGCGGGTTCGGTTCCCACCTGCGGCAAGTTGTTTTTTGATCAACGCCAATCCAGGGCAATGGCTAGTGCGTGTCGTCTGGCTCAAAAGATACCACTTTCTCTATAACGAAGCCGTGGCGCCATCTGTCACAGCACCATTTGTTCTGTCGTAACGACGACTGATGGCGCCAGCGTTAAGTTGCAGTGACATTGAGGGCTGCTTGTGCGTCACTATAAGCTAGGTCCGTCGATATCGGAAACCAGTTTCAAGAAGACTGCTGAGATAACGCCCAGGCTTTGATTCTGATGTGAAATAAAGCGTAGCGAATGTTTACAGCACCATTCGCTTACCGTGAAGGTGGAAAACGGGTCAGAAACGGCTAACCGTGTGGCCTGAATCAGAAAGGCCTCGGTAGCCCAGGCTCTCCCATGTCAGGCGTGGACGTAATTTCCTTTGCATGCATGTAACGGAAGTCTGCGTGAGATTTTTAGAAAGACCGCTTGTGCGGTAAAAGAATTAGTAGCCGTTGTGGTTATGTTTCAAATGGGATACTGCATGGAAAAACACTCGTATACTAAGTTTTGGATGCTCGTTTAAATACTTCGAGATGTACATATTTAATGCAGATTCCTTCACTACGTCTTTCATAAGCCCCCGCATTGCATTTGATATGCCCAACCCACTAGTAATCAACATTGTGGAAGTACTGCAGTTTTGTCGTACAAAAACTTGTGTGTTGTCTTACATTGACACAGCCGTTGTTGACCACGACTCCGAGTTCATATTAGAGCCTGTTAAGAGCCCATAGCACATGTCTGTCTAAAAGCAGCAAACCAGAATGCAGTACGTATGAATGTCGTTCTATATGCGTAAGCCCTGCGTGGATCTGTATGGATGCGGAATGTTGTATATACGAATAAAGATAAGAATGAATCTGCCGGACGAAATTTTTACATTTCGCCTGTAATGGTTTCTACTTTTATAATATCCTCTTTTCCTTGTCAGCTGCATTTCCTGGGAGGTGATTATGCGGGCTGCAAAATAAAGCCTAGTTTCTTCTCTCTTAGCCATAACGACCATCTCTCCTTTTCTATTTTCTTTCCCCTTGCAGCGAATGCAGATCGTCGCCGCGGTGCATTTTCCGCACCATGTCAGCTGCGCGCGCTTGCGGTATTCTCGGCCCAAGCGTAGCGCGCGCGCGCGAGTCGTTTATGGCGCGCAAATTTCGGCGCCGCACGATGACTACGATGACGACGTCGACACCTGGACTGGACAGACCGGCGTTTGGGAAACGGTGTACCTTTTCTCGGACGCCGTGCTTCGCTTATCATAACGTGCATCGTTCCTTCGCAGCGAGGCTTACTTAGCAGGTGTTCCTAGCAGTGGACCTGGACTTGATGAGGACGCATTTCACGCGCTCGCCTTTCCTAGTTTGTTTTCTCGCTCAATTTATTCCTTAGAATTGTCTTGCCTGTTTTTTGTCCTCTTGCGTGAAAGTGCGAGTATTTTGGCCACGTTAATGACGCTGGCTACTTGCCGCGAATTCCAATGAGCTATGTAAACATGAAAATAGAAAGTGAGTATAAAAGTTTAGTACGAAGTAGTCTAATGCGTTAGAATATTAACGCTGTTCCGGGGAATGATTCGAAGCTTGTGCAGAAGAATCACTACGAGCAGAAGAGCTTGAAGGAGAAAAATAATAACGCAAGAAACGCATGGAGGGACCGTCAAACGAGTATTAGGATACCGTGTAGTAAAGCTTGCAAAAACGAATCTTATGCACATTTTCATATCATTACATTGCAAAAAGATTTAAAAAATAAATCCATGCGGTTTGTTTTGGGTAAGAAAAAAATTCTCCTCGAGTATAGTAATGTGCGTACCACTGTCTCAGCGGAATGGTCATAGTGACATTTAACAATGATGCTGTTTTTTCTCTTTTACTGAGATGGCCACTTCCGCTTTGCAAAAAACATTGTGCATATAGTGCGAATGCGACCTAGTTGAGACTAAAATGTTTGTGAAAATTGAGTCTGTAGCTTACCCTAGTACATTCTGCCATCTGGCAACAGCTGCAAACTTCGCACTCGTGGTTTTGTTCAAAAGCACACTGTGTCCCTATATTAACCTGGGCGAAAGTTTTGTTACGTGAATTAAACTGAAATAACTCGCTTACTATTGAACCAACTAACCAATTATATGGTACGCGCGCAGTGACACGCGCGCACCTTGATGCACACTATCGCGACAAGCGTGAAAAGTGGTGTGCGTGTAAAAGTATATGCACTGCGTTTTGTGATAAGAAAGCTTGTGTCCACTACTGGTGACACAACGGCCATCATGGTGCCTCTGTTTGCAAAATTCCGTAGACCTCTAATGATGTCTATCGCAGAGCCAATGGACCGTAAGTTACCTTCTTTTGAAGGAGATTTTCTCAGAGTAATTGTGCGCGCACATAAAAGTATTTGCTGCTGGAACACTGAAATTATTAATTGATTCCGACTGGCTTGCTCGTTTCATTGTCTTGCGGACGTTGGTTCGGTAATTTGGCTGATCATATACCCGTGCATACTTGAAATGTTTCAGGCTGTCGTACTTGTCTTTGCGTTACAAATACGTATGCGCATCCAGTCATTTGTTTTATTTCTAGAATGTGTACAAGTATTGAATGGGGCGCGTAGTTGAGAGCTGCGGATCAATTTTTGCCTAACTATATTTCTTTAGCGCGCACTTTAAGCACGCGGTTGTGTTGTTTTCATACCACCGGCACCGCGATGTGACCGCTGTAGCCCCGAATGGAGCACACCGCATTGCGCTCTATAGCGCAGCATAGCGCCTTAGCCACACATCTTCGGTACAACTTCTAAAGAACAACCAATTCCTTCACCGACCTATCGAATACACATAAATCAGCGCTGCTAGTTCAGGATCTCATCCAGAAAAACTTTCTTTCGAGAAAGGAAAACGGCACCGTTTGTAAGCAGAACTGGTTAACACTGCTGAAAACTAAGAGAAAGTCACACTCACTTTTATTCCGAAGCAAGTTCGCGTCTGAAAATTCAGCCTTGTGTATCAGAAAGCAAGGGAATTGGCTGTTCAGATGTTTTTTCTTCTCGTTAACTTACGTTGGTAAGTTATTGAGAAACATCATGGCGAGTGCTTTGAGCAATACTTTACCCGTTCTTTACCAGCTGTCGTTTCCTCATGTCAGAAGTATCCACCACGTAGTTATAAGTTTTATAGAGAAGTGCTCTCCGCTAACGCAGCAGATGCTTTTATCCAAAACCTGGTCCGTTGTAACTGATACGTTTCCAGGAAGGGGTGTGAAAAGAAGCCTTTCGCTGACTAACCAGTCGCAGTAGCAGCTGGTTTCGAGCGAAACTCCTTAACTCTGCGCAACGACGGATGCAACACAAGATTCGGCTGTTGTTTGTCTAGTGATGTGCCGAAACTCCACGCGATAAAATTTTAAAGTTTAGCGGAGTGTCTTGTACTTGAAGAAACGCGTGCTGAATTATACGTGAAACGCGGCGATAGAATGATGGATCGAGGCCCTTCCACGCCGCTATCGACGTCGAAAACCCGTTATTTTATGCTATCTCTGGGTTTCACAAACGCACGTTCACCGACGGACCTCCCGTGCGCCGTGCATCAATCGCGGCTGTTGCCGATCCCCGCCAGCAGAATGGAGGCGGATCGCATGACTGAAAGACAAAGACGGATGCGGAAGATAGGATTACTTGTCTAGACGCAAAGATGCGTAGCTTTCTTTTTAATGCGTTTTGCGAGAGCTCGCGCGATTGTCGGTGCTTGTAAGAGCACATAGCGTCACTTTTCTTCGCTGTTCTCACTGTTCTACGTGTTGCCATCCCATCCATCGTGCATTGGTTTCCCAGAGTTGCATGCGGCCCTGATGGAATATGACGGATATATCTATGCAGTCAGTCTGCTTCGGTTGCGGGAATGCTACGTCTGAACAATGGCGGAGCCGTTAGACATCTATTCAGCTGTCTACGTTACCGATCCTATCAGCGAATATCGCCGCCAATGTAGCACTTGTTATGTTGCCCTGCTTCCGAGGGCGAGGTCTTCGGTTAAGTTAAAGAGTGTGGTGGCTGCGTTCCGATAGAAGGCAGACTGTAAAATCGCTCGCGTATTTCGATGCCCACTGTGGACATTAAAAATCCTCGATTTCTCCGGAGTAATCCGGAGCTGCGGTCTGCACTTTCACATATGTAGGTAATTACGGAGCATTGGGACGTAAACTTTGATCAGGTATGTTTAGTTTACGTGCGCGCATCTGCGGGTGTACAAGCCATTTGTATTTTCACGTGATCATGATGGACGTCGTGTTTCTCACCCAACACTTGGAGTAGCATACCAGACTGTTTGCCAGGCTGATATCTGAAGCTTCTCACTTAAAGTCATCAGCTTTCTCTCTCTCTGTCTAGCCGTTTTAATCAGACAGTGATTTAAATTCCGCACTATCGCATTTTCTCGACGAGTCCGCTTTCTAGCTATCGATCATTTGCGCAATCAATCACTTGATCTCGCCCGCTCCCTTGCTTGCGCACCTAGTTGCCCCATATCTCGCTCACCTTTCTTGTGCATCCTGCGAACTGTCAATCGCTAGTTCGCTTGCTGAATCGAAGACTATTCTCTTTTATCTTCCAATCTTACATGAAGGCTGGTACGTAGGCGAGTACATACCAATAAATACTTATTTCTCTGAACGCCAACTAATGCGCCTCAAGAAAACAA
This sequence comes from Dermacentor andersoni, assembly GCF_023375885.2. Lineage (NCBI taxonomy): Eukaryota > Metazoa > Arthropoda > Arachnida > Ixodida > Ixodidae > Dermacentor > Dermacentor andersoni. The sequence continues at coordinate 118,005,352 of NC_092824.1, forward strand.
CCTTACTAACATAGCTGGTCTTATTGTTTAGAGAGAGAGAAAACCCTACGTACGCTGGGGTTAAGGGAAAGGGGAATAGAAAGAAGGATAGAGTGAGCAGTGAGTGCACATGGTAGGATGCACTCGGATACTATAAGCGGTCTCTCAAACCGGTGCAGTTCAAATACTGTACTAGTGCACGAATTGCTTTTTCTACCAACGACGCATGTTGGCTATGGTCCGAGTATCTTTGACTTAGAGAACGGCTAAGAGAAAGTTGTCTGGAGAAAGAGGCGTTAGACGTCGTAGAGAAGGCAGATACACAATATGTGCTCGATGGCTCCCTCGCACCTACAGGTGTCGTACATCGGGCTATCGGCCATTCCCATTCGCTAGAAATAAGTGTTCGTAAACGCCAATCCCAGTCACAAGCGGCATAGTAAGGTTGCTTCACCGCGGGAAAAAACTAGATGGCAGTTCCGTAGCAAGGAGTCCAGCTTATGCAGTCAGCAAATGAAAGCACTTTGTGAGCACCAGAAAGTCTGCCTTCTTTTTTTGCGAGCAAGCAGACAAAGTTCCCTGGCAGTGTCTTCATGTTCTTAAGTTTTTTAATAATCGTAACCTGAACATTTCGCTCATATGACACTGTTAGCACATTATGCTTACGTTTTGCTAGAAACTGCTCGACAATTTCCCTTTATATTTCACTAAGACATACTATTCGTGATGATACGGGCTCTTTATCTACTCGTACCGTATTTTGCTTGCCACTTAAAAATTTCGAAAATGATCCTGCGTCAAGCGATAGTTCTCCTACATAAACATTTCGAGGTTCTATAAGTATATAGAAGAATATCTGCTCTTAGGCTGCCTTGCTCTTTTTCGTTCTGCTGTTGCCTTAGCTTTATTTGGCAGCTATTGAAAGAAAGAAAAGGCTGTTTAAAGATGGAGAGGCACGGCTTGCCTTGTTCGGGCAGGTCAAAGGTCACGTTCGTGTACTTATAGCTGCATCAGACCTTTGACGTCATGGGTACAGCATAATCTCTTTATAGCGAATTTATCGTGACGTTAGATTCAATTCGTTAGACGATGTACCTTTGAAGAATTATAAAAATAGTCCTAAGAACGCTGAATGCACAATGCAACACTGGGGAGCTCCTAAAACGAACATTTAAAGAAAACCGCCCTCGACAGTGGCGACATGACAACGGCGAAATTCTGCTGACACCCATGAGCAGCTGTCTCGTCTATCGGTTTTATCATCACGTGATACAATCAGCCTCAGAGAGCTGCCACCACGTAGCGGACTGACCTCCACAGCGCTCTTTGCTTAGACAGGCTGATACAAGAAGTAACGCCAAGCGCCATCTTGTATACTGCACCATGCCATCCCGTTTGAGCTCCACGCTTCGCGTTTTTACTAGGTCGAGTCCTGTGCTAATGCACTTTGTCTAAAATTTATTTAAATAATTATTTAAATAACATATATTTAAAAATTCTAAATTTATTAAATAATTTTGTCTAATATGTATGCAGGGCGGTCGTGACCAGGAAAGAACTTCGATAAAATTGACTTTGCTACTCCAGGAGCTTATTCATTTCCAAAAAAAAAAGAAAAAATGCATTTTTATAGCGGTTCTTTAATACAGATCAGCTGGTGACAATAGTTCGTTTGATGTACACGCCTCTGCTTTTCCTCGCCTGTCAGACTTTACTGCGAACAGCCGTTGTGAGCTAGAACAGCCAGTAAGCGTTTCTGAAAACATGGCGATAAGGAAGTGAGAGCAGCTCTGTTCACTCACACATTGTGTAATTCGAAGCAGGTTTGCAGGGCCTTATAACAATAGCATGGCGCGGATACTCTGAACGCCCATTCGTATACGACATAAGGTAGATTATAGAAATAAGGTTGCTTGTTTCAGGTGACTTGGATCTCATTCAGTTATCGTTTGAAAAGTACCGCTGCAACAGAAATCTGTCGAAGAGCGTGTGCGGGCTATTCACGTTCCTGCTTACCCTTCAGCCATAAAATGTTTTGTCGAAGACCGGGTAGAGGATGAGAAAGAAGTAAAAAAGAAACGGGGCAGGCCCGAAGCGCGTAAAACTGCCCCTCAGAGGCAAACACAGCTGTTCGCAGCTGTGCGCGCCTGTTCTCGACGAGGCATACTTAGGTCCCAAATGGCCCCCCTTCTGTCGCTGAGAAATGGCCTTCTCCGCGGCTCCCGAGCGCTCCGAGGTTCTTGTTGGAGATCTGGAGTGGAGAAAGTGGCGAGGATAATGGGGGAAAGCAAGGTGGAGGAGTTGCATTAAGTGTGAACACGATAACGGGAGTGCCTTCTCTTTCAGGTGCTGAAAGGAGCCGCTGCGCGTGACGTCATTCGGCGGCACGCTCACGGCTAACGCGAGGGAGGCCGAAGGCTGTGTGGACGATGCCCTTAGCTAACGACCACCCAGCGCCGGTCGGCTCCGTTAAAAGCGTGGCTGACGTGAACTATGCGTTTGAGCCTGTTTGGCATTCATCGTCTAATGAAGTTTGCAGGCATCTTTGGGTTGAGCTCGAAGCAGGGTTACTCAGGAAGAGCGGGGCCGTAGCTGTGGGTAATGTGGTTTAATCATCACATATCAGAGTGTCGTATCTTTGACTCGGAGTATCTTTGACTCGGGAAACGGTCTTGAGTCCAGTCGGTTGAAAGTTGTCCGTAGAGAGAGAGAGAGAGAGAGAGAGAGACGTTGCACGTCGTAGCGAGGGCAAAATAGTAGGAAGGTTTACTAGAATATGAGTGGCGTAAGCGTCCTAAGGAAATGCACGTGTGGATGACTGGCCGGTAACTTAAACGAAACTAGTTACAATATTTTCAACTTATCGCCACTAGCACTTATATGGCGACACACTGCAGGTCTCAACTACTTCGACTTAGGTGCAATATAACCCCGAATTATATTCCAGTCCTCTGACAGTCGGCCACAAAGAGGTTCGCATCCGCCGACTGCTACTTCACCAACCGGTCAGGACTCCGCGTTTTTATGTTTAGTCATTCGCATAACGTTCTCGTATGCTTCTCCGTTCTCGTTGTACCACGTAGTATTCTTCTGTTTATTATGAATTCTGTTCTTGCGGAAACCTCTCCCCGATTCGATTCCTTTGTCAGCTCGAGTTTATAGTGGCGACATGAATTTATCAGATTGCATGCGGGAAGTTTTCTGCGAGAAACGTATAGCGCGACCTAAACCCGCCTGATCGGTCCTAGTGCCGAGCTTCTGCGGTAACACGGAACGCGGACACAAAAGTGTCTGCGTTCACTGTAGAACGTGTTACCGCAGAAGCTCGGCTGAGAGACTGAAGTCAAACAGACGCAGGCAGTGCACACACTGGAGCGTCGATTCTATTACCGCTGTGCGGCAGTAGGATATGCGTCGGTAAAGCGCGGCTTGGGGCATCACCGGCAGGCTAAAAGGGCTGCCAGGTAGCGCAGTAACGAAGGAAGCCAGCACGCTGGCTATGCGAAGACGAAGAAGAGAAGGCTATAGATCCATATGGAGCCTATGCGCAGTGCTGGAATGTTTCAGGTATTCGGAGCTCATTGCGAGCCTACAAAAAGGTTCTTCTCTCCGGAGACATTGACTGTTTAGTTTGAATCTTGCTTCCATTAACCTAAGGAGCAGGAGCTCCCGTACGTTACGAGGGAACAGCGCCTTCCCGCTGGTAAAGAGGCTTCGTAAAAGGCATAAGACATTAGTCCCTCTTTCTCCTGTTCTTTTCTTTCTACGAGGCAGACAGCTTGTTCCGGAAAGCCGGAGGAACGCGACTATGACAGCTTACTAATGGAACGGAAACATACGAATGTCTAGATTCTATGTTGCTTTAAATAGTAATGTTTGGCTTACGCGGCTAAAATAATCATTGATAATACCGGGGTACAGCAATATAATGAAGGGAAAATCAGACATCCACCCGTTCGTAGCAATTGCTACAAAGGAAACCCTTACGGGTTCCTCGAAAAAAAAAGCCTAAGAGTTGAAGAAAAATTCGTCCTGGAAATATAATGGCGCCCCCTCTTCTTTTTTCATCTTTTCTTTGGGACATTTGTCGGCTGATTGGTCTCACCCTAGATTTCGGCTGGTTAGGCGTTGAAAATGGCTCCATAGCTTCATGATTATTCAAGCTGTACGATTGTCAGCGCATAAGCCCGAAACCCTCCCTATTAGTGTTAGATGAGCGCGAAAACAAGTGAGAACTGAGAAAGAGACAAAGCACGTATAATACCGCTGACTCAGCTCGGGAAGGAATTGGTAAAATTGCACGGGAAGGAATTGGTAAAACAAAATTGTATCATGCTTGACAGCTACTCTAGGTACATCGAATGAGTTGTCTGTCGTCAAATTTCTCGCTGTGTGGTCAATCTTTCTTACGGCTATACGTTATGTTTTTAAGGATTCAACATCAACATTATCGAAAAGGAACTAAATCCCGTTAGAGATAGGTTCATTCCGCGTTCCAGTGCTTTATATGCTGCTCTACAAAAATAAGTGGGAAACAATGCGGAATTTGTATCAATTCAGTAGCAGGAAGAGGAGGAGAAATAAAAGGGATATGGTAGGGACACGTTAACCAGAAACGCGTATTGTTGACTTCCCTATGCTGGGGGACGGGAAAATTCAGCACTGTAAGGATTGGAGTCGGGCATGAATTAGATGGTAGCTGGCCCGTGCCGTCGTCCAACTCATCCACGCTGAGGACGTTGTTGAAGTGAGAGACATGTTCTCATCGAGAACGAGGAATATGGGTTTATTTACAGCATCTACATAAGGACGTTGCAGTTCATCAGTCTAGCATGACTGCGAGAGAAAGCACACTGAGGAGCCGCGCAACAGCGCCTTAAATACACTCTGTCTTCCCTAGATCCCTAGGTGAGGGAAAACGTTCGACCAGAGTCATCGTAGCCGAGCCCCCTTTGAGCGGGAGGGCTCACACGCACACTTCCGCACTGGTTTCACTGCCCCCACCGAGGTGAGACGGTCTTCGCAGAACTGGGTCTTGCGTTTTGAAAGGCGCGTCGGACGGTGCCGCCAAATACATTCCTTCGGGAACTCCCCCGCTCCCGACAGACCAGGTCGGTGGTGGCGAGTTCACTAACAAAGCCTGGTTCGTCGACCTTGTCTCGGCATTCCGGCGACGAAGAGTTGCTGACTCGGCGTATGGGCGTCTTGCGCTGGAGTTTGAGGTATAGTAGCGGCGCTTGGTGGCGGCGCGCGAAACGTTATCTGGGTAGTACCGGCTTGGGTAGTACTGAGCCCTGGCTGTGGCAAAGCACGTTTCTAGCCCGAGTTTTGCGTCGATTCGCACTTTTTTTTTTTTTTTGCCCTGTTGCGAGTGCGAAAAGGCTCTTCACTTCTCATAGACCACGCCGACCACGCTGCGAACTAGCTGCAGCCTATAGTTTAACGAAAACGGGCTCTCCGGGAGACGTAATGCTGGAAGCAGAAGCAATCGGCGACGCCGATCCGGAGAGACCTAGCTCAGCCTCGAAAAAGCGTCACCGTCGTTACTTCTGCGTCGTGGGCTGCCATGAGCAAGAAGGCCTGAATCCCAACATCAGATTCTACCGCTTTCCTTCAAGGCCTCACGAAGCGGAGCGTCGGGCGCGCTGGATAGCTGCAGTTCGTCGCGCTGGGTAAGCGAAACTTCGCGCCATGCTGACTGTGTCGCCTGTCTTGAAGCTTGCTTGATTATCTGCGTTCTAAAATTTGGTCTTTTGCACCTACAGTCCCGACGGCAGACCAACATAGCAGCAGGCATGGCTGGTGATTCACGATTCGAGACCCGGCCACAGGGACAATTAACAATTTGACTGGTGCGAAGTGGTGAAGTGACCAGGTGCGTGCAAATGACCACAAATGGTCAGGCTGATTCGGTGACAATTCACTACCCCACTACGAGCAGCACAGGTTAGACAGTTAAATGTGCTCATCCTTTACCTCAAGCCAGCATATTGAGGCAGCGCAGCAAGTTAGTATTGATTGCAGCACATCGATGTTCGAGCGCTGTCATTAAAAGCTACATCACTCGAGCAGCGAGCAACTCGCGCTGCAGCGCGATTCGCACGTACGTTACTACGAGCTCATATGCATTGCATCAGTTATTTATCAGTTGCTAAAGGGACAGATGGCCGCTACTACAGTGCAGCCATAACTATTTGTCTAGCGGCATGCAGTCAACAAAGATTGCAGCAGGCCCGCCGTTTCGCGGCATGTCGAAAGACCGCTGCCGTCGCGGCGCGTACCGTCGTGCGCTCGAGCAGTTCCGTACACATGATGTCTGCTTATCGCTGCTGTGAATTCATTTATAGCAAGCATTTCCTCGCGTTTGTGCGCCTCAATCTTGCGGCATGCAAACGTTACCTGAAGTTAAACGGCGTACGCGACTCGCTTCACTTGCGATTGACACCGCGCTAAAACTTCTACGCGTATTTCTTCAACGGCGTACACGTATTCGGCGTTGCATAATTTATTGCCTTTACGCTGCGTGCCACCCCTGAATAAAATCTTTGGCGCCAGATATTCGCTGCAAGCCGTGGTACAACAAAACCGAAAGTTGCGGGTCCATATTCTAAACATGCTTTCCGAAGCAGACGACCGAGCTATGTACTATCCCAGTTTAGGATAGAGGGCGCTTTTTAGCACCATTTCCGCAGCGCCTCCTGGGCAATGCAAGAGCCCCATTGCCCCCCTCACACAGACAGTCGCCGCAGCAGACATCGTGACGCCAAGAGGCTGCGGAAAGACGCCTTGTCGTCATTTCAAAGCAAGTCTCCACAGTAGACCTAGTGGCCTGTTCAGCTGGAGAATGACGGTCGGTTCATAGAAAACGCCAACCCCGCTGCAGCAGCTGGCTGACGAATTGTACGCAAAGTACGAGGGAAACATACGAAGTCATTGAACTGCATTCGGGACCCTTTCAGCAAGGACCCGTAAGGAAAAGAAAAACTCGAGACGTTGCATAGCTGTTTGCTAGAAGGCTGCCGAAGGTGTTCAGCCTAAGTGCGTCAGCTATTTGTTCTTAATCGACTGTATATCTACGTGGAATGTGTTCAAAATAAATCTCATTTTGAAGTAACGTTTGTGTGTCTTTGTTTAGCGCTGAACTTTTTTTTTCTTTAATGAATTACAGTTTCACCGAAAGGTGCGATCCTTTAATACGAAAGAGAAGCCATATAGGATACTGAAAAGAGAGACTATATCAACCGAAGGCGAATAGGGATCATACTGGCTCGGCTTGGCTTGGAGCACGCGATGAATGCGTGCAGCCTATAATACGGAGGCGCCATGGGCTTTCTGGAGGGCTCAAGGACGGTGGCGAAATGGGGATAGAGGGCGATAGGAGAAAAATGGGTCGGGGCGAGGCTTTTTGGAGAAGAGAAGAGCGCGGGTTCTCCTGGACTATAGGCCACACCCAGCCATTTCCTCGTTCGCCGGCTATTTTTCGCCCTTTCTTTTTCGGCTTTTCTCTCTTTCTTTTTTACCTTGCTACCTATTTTATCGCAGCGGGGGCGCTGAGATCCCGTGACACCTCAAGGACACTGGTATAGTTTGTTTCCACTTTCTACGCTCTCGTAGAATTCTGTACGCTGCTTCGCGAGTTTTTTTCGCGTAGTGTGTACAGTGACATTATATGACCTATCCAACTCCAGTTATTTCTCTTCTTACCTTGAATACCATCTGTCCGCATTTGATTTCTAAGAATTACTGCCGTTCTTTCCCTGAACTCAGCATCCGCGGTATTGCTTTCAATCGGTGGTTGTGCCGTGTCTCGCTTCCTTTGAGGTTTGTAAGCCTGCAAAAGTCGATTTAGTCTGTTGTCACTGAGAGAATAACGTTGTGATAGGCCTTTATTTTGAAGGAGTATATCAGGAAGCTAGCATTCACTGGTTGTGACATTCCTGGCAAATTCACTGTTGCCCATTTCAATGCTTCCGCAGATTTATGTGGCGTGATCAGCGTCTGCGGATTTGGCAGAGGTAAACGTACACTTTCACTGCTTTAGGAGGCTGTCTCTTAACCGCAATGCGCCGAACCAACAGCCGTTGTTCTGCCGGTAAACGTTGTGGATGCCAAGAGAGAGGAGCTGCAGTCGAGGACGGTAAAGGATTAGAGAAAACTGGGGAGGGTGGAAAAATTTCCGGCACAAGAGGCCCTCTGTTCGACGCCAGGCTAGAACGATTGGAGATCTGCGAAAAAGGACTTTACAGCAACTGTGTCACCTGCTTCTTCGCAGACTGTAAATTTTCAATCAGTGAAATTTAAAAGCACGTTGAAAAGCAGTTTTAGCAGTTCTGCATGCATGGTCAGAGGAACAGTGTAAAGCATAGGAGCAAAGCAGTGCGTTCCTCAGTTTTTGCGATTAGGTTGCGACAGGTTACTAAAGACACAAATAGAAAATCGGGACAGTCAGTAGCACAAGGGTCGGACATGTCCTTGAAAGAAAATCAATAAGCGATTTGCCTAAAAGAAACACCCAAAACGAACGTCATATTTCGCAGTTGCCAAATACATTACTAAGCGGAGCTAAGTGAGTTGCAAAACCAAAGATGCATCTGTTTGTCATCCAAACAAGCTAAAGGATTCAGGGGAACAGGTACAGAGCGATGGTCAGACAAGATACGCCTCAGGCCAACGTTTCGATAAGAAAACTTGCCTCCAGGAAGACAGGTCCCCTTGCCCGCAGTTTTTTATCCAGTCTCGAGTATTCCTAGTTCACCGGTGACTGGTGACTGGTGACTAGTTCACCGGTCACTGGTGAATTATTCGACGACCAATTCATCATCCTTGGTCTTAAGCATTAGATGGCGTCAGCTGGCACAAGACGCCCCTGTCTTGTGCCAACTACTTCGAGAACGCTGGGTAAGGCTTTCGTTCTGCTGGGGACATAAAAAACGACCCTCGTTTCGCGAAGTATTTCGCGTGAACGTACTTTCTCTCATTTCTGCCGTCATTGTTTACGTAATTATTATCTTACTGTGTGTCTAATTGTTTATCTAAGTATTTCTCTCACTTCTTTTTTCACTCTCCGAGGGCTGAGCTATGTCGGCCGCGGAAGCCTTCCGCTCTTCGCCGTGCTACCTGTGCGAGTTGCCACCGCGCCAGCTGTGCCGATGGCGTCTTCCGCAGCGCCGCTCGCCTATTATTTAGGTCATTCATCATCCGTCTTGACAGCTGCGCCGCTCACCTCATTCTTGGCGCTGTGCTAACTTTTATCACCGAGCTTCATACGCCCGCATCGCGAATCTTCAAAGTCGGCTCATACACACTCAGCGTAATAGGATGACGATGATGATGATGACATCGAAGTGGAAGTCATAAAATAATAAACACTATCATGCTATGTGTCATTGGAAACAATATCGGCATTGTAAAGATTGCAGGTATAGTATGCAGGTATAGTATGCCAATATACTATGCACCATTTACTGTAAGTACGAAATAAAAAAAATGTGAAAATTTGAATGACAGTGATTATAAAGATGATCATGAATTAGTCGCCCTCCATCATCGACTGCGCCATAAAGAAATTGAACTTCGAACGTGTAACATCCAAGCACGTTTCACGAAGACGATAATGTTGAAATATCTTTAGCGAGGTATCGATTGTAAACGTGCGTTGGTGTGACAGGTAATCGCAGCGCTCCGAGGGGAGCCTTTCGCTTCGAAAATTGAAGCACTCCTCGACAGCTCATTGCCCGCCGTTTCCCTGGATTCTTTCCCGATTCTTCTTTTAGTTCCCTTCAGCATTGGCTTCGCGTTATCCCCGCAGGGTTATTGCTCCCGTTCCTCCAACCCCCAGAGAAGTCTGCAGCGTAGGAGACAAACAGGCGCATTGTTCTGACGCAGGAACGATAGCCTGTTTGCGGTAAGAACCACGCGCAAGGTTTTCGGTTCCATGTCGAACCACTTGCTCTTACTTCATGCTCTGTAAAGTGTTCACGTCTCATGTTTTGTCTTTCGATCGCGCTGGCGCTTCTCACGTGTGTTTTCTTCTTTTTCTTTTGATGCAGTTTCCAGTGTGGCCAATCAATTCTGTCTTCCTGAAAGTTTGTTTCAGTTGTTTTATATTAAACGCTATGGGTGACATAAGCGGCGAGTTTGAAATAAACCCTGTATTCATTTTCGTTTCCTGAAGATAGGGTGTACAGGTTGCAGCGTGATACTTGTAAGTACGGAAGTCTCTCAGGCGATCGCAAAACTGCTGCGTATTTCACAACCAACAAGATTATTTCACAAAAAAAAAAAAATAGAGACAAATAGAAAAAGATAAAACCTGTCGTGATTCAAATCGCAGCCGCGAGGCGTCTGTGTCACACATTATTTTTTTTTGTTATTTCTAACAGTGGAGCTGTTCTAAGTCGAGCCTTCGCCGTCCATTGATTGATTGATTGATTGATTGAAAACTTTATTATTCCACCGAGCTGGGGTGCCCGCCTCTTAATCTACACGTAGGTAGGGGGGGGGGGGGGGGGGAGGACGAAGCAGTCCCCGCGCGTTGAGGACGGTGAGTCTTCACGGCCTCAACAGCCAGGCGGATTGCTCGACGCTGGTCGTCTTCAGCCTCGCTCTGGAGCAAGGCCTCCCAGCCTTCTCTACTGTCAATGTTTTCCTTGGCCCCTGGGGAGCCAGCACACTCCCATATTATATGGTCTAGCGTACCTTTCTGCTTACAAAATTTGCAGAGGGCGTCGTTATAGTCCCTCGTCTGTGTTAAGTAGATCCAATGTGGTGATGTATAATTGTTTCCCTGGAGGCGTCGCCAAATGCGAGCGTCCTCCAGAGAGAGAGAGACCGATGCGGAGGCGGAAAGATTGGTCTTTCGGCTTTGTAATGATCGACAATTTCCCTGTACGTGATCATGCTATCTTTTATCCCTGTAACTGGCTGCTCTAGAGTTGCCCGGTGGTAGAGTGCTCGGGCGAGCTCGTGAGTGGCTTCGTTGCCTGGGACTTCTTCATGGGCCGGTACCCAAATAAAAGTTATGTCCCTCCTGGGAGGGTTTTTGAGTAGAATGTGGAGGGCTTCTTCCGAGATTCTCCCTCTGTTAAAATTTCGGATAGCTACTTTCTTATCGCATAATATTACTCCCGCTTTTGTACCCGCACAAGCGAGCGCAACTGCAACTTCCTCGGCTGTACAGGCGTCCCTCGTGCACGTGGAGCACGCTATCTTAACGCACCCGTCGCCATCAACCACCGTCGATACCGCAGCCCCGTCTCTGCCGCAAGCGGCGTCCACGTACGCTACGTTATGCGCCGGTGTGTTTTTAAGTTTATTTACTAGTGCCTTAGCCCTGTGAGCTCCCCTCTCTTTGTTGTAGATAGGATGCATATTTTTAGGTAGGGGGGCGATTCGGAAGCGTTTACGCACGTCCAACGGAATCTCTTTCTTGTCAGTCGGGGCACCCCTGTCGCATTGGATTCCTACCCATTCCATGATTTTTCTCCCTGTTTTAGACTGGCCTAATCTTTCCAACTGAGACACTCGTACTACCTCAGTGAGTTCAACTAGCGTGTTGTGAACCCCCATTTTGAGGAGGAGGTCTGTCGAGGTCGAGTCTGGGAGCCCTAGGGAGCCCTTAACGCTCTTCCTAATGATAGCATCTATTTTCTCCTTTTCTTCTCGTTTAAACACAAGATACGGTGTTACATACGCTATACGGCTGGTAATGAAGGCTTGCATGAGTCTGAGGAGGCTGTTCTCTTTGAGGCCCCTCCCTTTGAGTGAAATTCTCCTAAAGATCCCCGTGACCTGCGCCGCGTATCCTTCTAGCCTTTTGATTGTCGTGAGGTCGCATCCATTTCTCTGATTATACATGCCCAGATTTCTTATTTCCTCCACCTTGGGAACCTCATTTCCGTTTACGAACACATTGATGGGTCTGCTACTCCCAGCGTGTCCCCTTTGATGTTTTGGCTCAATGATTAACAGCTTCGATTTCTGTGGCGAGCATGCCAAGCCTCTGCTGGCCGCATACTCTTCCGCCATATTCGCCGCTATCTGTAGTTCAAGTTCTATGGCTGCGTCACTCCCATTGTTAACCCAGATGTTGATATCATCCGCGTACATGCTAAATTTAATCGATTTAATCTTATGGAGTTCCGCCGGGAGACCCCTCATCGCTATGTTGAATAGGAAGGGTGATAGCACCGACCCTTGCGGTGTTCCCTTGCTCCCAAGTGTGATGGCACCCTAGTAAATCGACCCTAGTGAATCAAAAATGCAGGCTAGTACAAACCAGGTGAGAGCGAGGCATGGCTTTGTTGGCACAGATGACGAGCTCATTAGCGAGCTCCAAGAGACATATCTTGGAAAAGCAGAGAGCGAGGTGTTTAGGGACTACGAGGGACCTCCCAATCCAGATCTCGATGCCCCCATCACCACGACAGAGGTTAGAGCAGAGATTAATAACCTCAGAAAGAGATCGGCTCCCGGTCCGGACGGGATAACAAACACAGCTCTCAGGAATCTAGACGATGAGTACATCATTGCATTAACCAAATTCATGAACCAGGTGTGGGAGAAAGAAGAAGAACTCCCAAAAACATGGAAACAGGAGGACGTAGTCTTTATTCCCAAGCCAGGCAAAGTACCCGGCTTGAACAACATGCGACCAATCTCCATCACCTCGTGTGTAGGGAAATTAATGGAGCATGTTGTTCAAACGAGACTGACCAAGTACATGGAAGAGAATGATCTCTGGCCGCATGAAATGGTTGGATTCAAGCCAGGGCTCAGTGCACAAGATGTCATGCTCAGACTTAAGCATGATATCCTAGACCGATACGACTCAACTGACACCAGGGCGATCCTAGGTCTCGACCTCACCAAGGCATTTGACAACGTTAGCCATAAGGCTATCTTGGTAGGCCTCGAAGAGGTAGGTGTGGGACACAGGGTATATGCATACGTCAAAGACTTTCTGTCACAGAGGGAGGCGAATATAAAATTTCTGGATGTCCCCTTCGCCGTCCAGTGTCCGGTGTGACGCAGCGGGGGTTGGGGGGGAGTGGGGGGGAGTTAATGGAACAAACCCACTATGGGGGATAGGCCATAGGAGGGAGGAGGAGATGTGTATAGGAGCAGGTGTTTCGCCGGCGCGCGCCCTTTCTCCCCATGGATTCCGTTCGGTGCGAGCGGCAGCGGGAGCTCGCACGAGAGCGGCAGTTGCAGACGTCGCGCAAATCCCGTGCTTCGAGAGCGACAAGCGCAAGCAAAGCGCCAACGGAGGAAAACCACTACCGCCGAGGATCAAACAACGGGAAGCGCAAGCCAAGTAGGAAGTCAGCCCCCGCTTTCAAAAGAAGGCAGCCCAAGCCAAACGCCAGCAGAGGCAAGCTAACCGCCAACTTCGAGAGTAGGAGACCGAGCAGAGGCGAGAGGTTCCTCCCATCTAGGGTGCCGATAGACGGTACAAGAGAGAATTTAGCTGCAAGGTGTTTGATAGACTGTGGTTTGATCACAACCTCACGCAACAGAAGAGTGTGCGCAATCCGGAACCGAAGCTCGAATCTAGCAAAACGACAACGCGACAAAAGACGTTCATGAAAATTTGTGGTGTAATGTAGTTGCATTACGTTAATACATCTGTTGGCATTGATTGATTGATTGATTGATTGATTGATTGATTGATTGATTGATTGATTGATTGATTGATTGATTGATTGACAGTAAAATTCGAGAGCAACTAAGGGGTTCTTAGAGACGCTGCATTGGAGAGCCCCGAAATAATCGTGACCGCTCGTGGTTCTTAACCCAATGCACGACCGTTTTGCATTGCGCCCTCATCGGATGGTCGCCGTCACGACCGCGAATTGAACTCGACATCTCACATGCCATGCACTGTAGCCCCCGCAGTGCATGCTGCAACGCCTGGTGCGAGGGAGCGCCGTAATACGCCTTGCTACGTTTTGGTTAGAGGCAAGCTTCCCTTCCGTGGATCACTCCGCACTTTTACCCGCCGTGGTTGCTCAGTGGCTATGGTGTTAGGCTGCTGAGCACGAGGTCGCGGGATCGAATCCCGGCCATGGCGGCCGCATTTCGATGGGGGCGAAATGCGAAAACACCCGTGTACTTAGATTTAGGTGCACGTTAAAGAACCCCAGGTGGTCGAAATTTCCGGAGTCCCCAACTACGGCGTGCCTCATAATCAGAAAGTGGTTTTGGCACATAAAACCCCATAATTTAATTAATTAACTCCACACTTTTATTAGATGTCGCGTGAGGGTTAACACGAATGGTTAGCGCAAGAGGGGGCAATAGTTAAATGGACAGGCTGCGTGGGTATCCGCGACGTGCTGGGATGTAGCACTGCGCTAGATTTATGCAGCGGTTGACGAATGTTCAAAGTGTCCCACTGTGAGTATTGTTGGGAGGTTGCGGCATTCCACCGCATGAAATATGAGGCAATTGGTACCTGCTTTTACGATCATTTGTGTCTGCACTGATCGCAGTGACACCGAATACTAAGTACTGTGACCACAATGTCAGCGGAGCTGCAACACAGTAGAGCGGTAGAGCGGGCTCGTCCCGATTAGGACATCGTGGGTGTGGCCACGCAGTTGCGGATATAAGTTTCCACTGCTGCGCAATTGGGGTTTGCTTTTGTTCTCCGTTATTTTCAGCGCCCAACTAGACGGTGCGCTACGTGACTCTTAGCCAGACCCACTCTGTCCGAGCGGTAAAGTGAAAATTGTGCTGGCTTGGTGGTGTGCGATCCTGTGTTGGTGCACGTGCGATATGTGTGTTTGTGTCGTCGTGTGCGTGCAGGCTTGTCTCGGGCTTGATTGATCGACTTTAAATGTCTCATAGCTTCATCTGGACTGAGAGAATGACATCGTGTGAGACTCCGGATAAGCTTTTGGAACGTTAAGCTTTCTCACTGTGCGCGGCCCGATTCTCGATGCCATGGATGTCTTTGCATACTGTTCTAACTTACCATAAAAAAAAGACCCTTCCTTGAAGGCTTTAGCAAAGATATCTTATTGAATATAACATCAAGGCTACAATGACGGGCTATGTATCACTAGGAAAAAAATGTTGTGGTTTTACGTGCCAGTAAACACCGTCTGATTATGAGGCACGCCGTAGTAGGGAACTTCGGATTAATTTGACCCATCTGAGGTTCTTTGACGTACACCTAAATCTAAGTACACGGGTGTTAACGCATTTATCACCCATTATTGCAGTTACTTCATATCATTGCATATTGCCTTTTATCCCGCGAGCTCGTGCTTATCAGGGCAACACCAAAGACACTACGCAACCACGGTGGGTTATATCAATAGAAGGGGAACAAGATACTTTCTAAAGATATACATTTTAAAATAGGTAACAAGAGTGTAATATGTAATATAATTTAGGAAAACAAACTTTGCGGAAAACTACAGAAAATGTTCACCATGCTGTGCTGATAACATAAACATAAATAAAAAAGTTCGGAAATTTACAAAACAATTGAATTACAATTTCCTGCAGCCCATAAATGTTGCAATGTTATCGCTCAAAGAAACGTGTGCTTCAATTTTTTTTTTCTGCTTAGTGGAAACTGCTTCTTTCCGGCAGGTGCCAGAACTCTTGGGCAGAACGTCACTCTGCGGCGCTAGAAGCAGGAAATCTCCACCATATGGTGTCGGGACACTAGAAATAAGATATATAACATTGCCACTACATCTCTACGAGCTCTAAATTGACATGAAAAATTAATCAGCTGTCAAAAGACAGAAAACGGAACTCGCCAACGAACAAATGACTACTGTCCAGGCTGAGAAGAAAGGGGGTTAACCGAGGGATCCGATTTTTTATTAGTCATACGATAAGAAACCAACAAACACTGACATCAAGGACAACATAGGGGAAAGCACTTGTGCTTAATAAATGAAATAATGAAACGATAAATTAATGGAAATTAAAGTGGATGAAGAAAACAACTTGCCGCAGTTGGGGAACGATCCCATGCGAAGGTTATGGGATCGTTCCCCATCTGCGGCAAGTTATTTTTTTCATCCACGTTCTATTCCATTAATTTATCATTTTTTTATTTATTAAGCACAAGTGATTTCCCCTCTGTCCTCCTTGGTGTCAGTGTTTGTTGGCTTCTTATGATACTGTCCGGGCTGGTATTGCGGGTCTACTTCGCGCGTAATAATATCCTATCCTGCGACGTCGCTTTCAGTCTCACTGCTACTAATAGCATCCAAATAATCATTTGAAGGCGCAACAGAACCGCGAGAACGATATCGGTCACGGGAGGACCCATTTACCCGAGCGATTGCCATCTTCACCGTCATTGGGTGCACACGTCGGATCGCTCACTAAAATGCCTTCGTGCGGGCAAAAAAAGAAAGTGCGGGTAAAAGAAAGAACCGCTCATAAAACGAAAGTCTACGCCAGAGACTGCGTGTTATATAGCACGGCAATTGGGAAAGGGCGCTGGTAGTAGTAAAATTAGCCGTTGCTGCGGTGGGTCACCACTGACTCATGTTCCATGGTCATGGCGAAGACAGAGTTAATCAGAATGCGTATTTAGCTGGCGCAAATCTAACCAGCAACTTTGCTCGCAGGAACAGCGCGCCTTACTCGCCGAGACAACTGCGTGAACGCTTAGTTGTGTGTTATTATATCGCGGACAAAATGAAATACTAGTGCTCCGTGGCATCGATTTGGCACTCAAAAGTATCTTATTTTGTTCCTGTGCCTGTGCCCGTTCCTGTTCCTGTGACTACGTACGCAGAAATGATCGCCTAATAATATATATGATGGATTCATGTATATTAATGATCTACCACTTAATGTCTCTAGTCATAACCGCGCATTTGCTGGCGATTATGTTGTATACCGCACCATCACTAACATAAGTGACTAAGCATTGCTTCAGAACGACCGAAACAATATTTAAAATTGGTTTGATGACTGGCTAATGCTACTCAGTCCTTCTAAATGCAAAGCAATGTCAGTAACCCGCCGTCGAAATCCTCTCGTATTCTCTTACGTAATAAAAACAAGCCTATTGAAGTTAAATCGTTCCAATACATAGGCATCATTATTTCTCACGACCTTGAGTGGTGTTCGCATGGGAATAACGTTATAGCATCTGCTAACAAAAAGCTGGGTTTTTTTTAAACGCCACTTACGAAATGCACCTCCCCACGTAAAACTAATAGCATACAAATCATTCCTCAGACTTAAACTTGAGTACGCTTCTGCTATCTGGTGCCCGCATGAACTTTACCTTATTAACGCCCTTGAAGCCGTACAGAATCGCGCTGCTAGATTCATTCACTCAGCATATTGTTGCGACTTCAGCGCATCATCCTGAAAAGCAGACTCCAGTTTACCAACTCTTTTGTATCGCCATCGCATCACCAGCTTATCATTATTTTACAATTTCTTTTCCAGTCCTCTCGCCATCTCACCATATATTTCACCGCCGGCACGAACATCATGTCGCACTGGCCATTCATTAAGTGTCGCTCGCCCCAAAGTGCGCTCTCACTTTTTCTTCTTTATTTCCTCGTGTAATTGTAGACTGGAACGGCCTTCCTTACGACATTGCTGCCATCACCAGTTCATCTGCATTCACGGAAGAAGTGTCAGCGATTCTCTCACCTTAACTAATACTGTTTTAACTATTGTTCTAATCCCACCCCTTATGTAATACTTATTTTTCTAAGAACGCCTCCACGTACGCCACATTTGCTGAAGCTCTCCAAAACGTCACACCTGGACGGCTGCTTAACGCGAGATCGGACAGCTGTAAATTTATGTATAGGGTAACGTCCTGTAGAATGCCCTTTACGAACAATTCCTTCAGAGGAAAAGGACGTGAGTGAAGGGAAGGACGATTTTTGCTTGTTCAGTGACCCAACTTTCACTACTACCTGATTTTACGTGTCCACGTGTTCTGCGGTAGACTTGATCACGAAGGACTTAAAGAACGACTCGACATAGGCTATGAATAACTGGCCTGCAAGAAAAAGGATGTATGATTGTGAAGCGTTTACGGTAGCTCTGAAAATCCCAATTTCGCTCTGGCCCAAACGATATGCTGTGTTATGAGATTTGTCGGTAGCGCAACGCACTGCTCGTCGGTAGCCATTGAGTAACATTCGTGTGATATTTATCAAAGGAGAATGCAGCCCCGTTGCGATGTAAACAGAATTCGGCGAAGTGGTCGTGCTCAACACAGCTAAAGTGTCTCCTTCCCGAACGGTGTGCGAATTTGGAACACGATCCGCGTGCTTACATTTCCGTCTGGGCTGTATTTACATAGAGATGAGCTTGCTTTGAAAGAATGCTTCCTTGTACGCTGCAATCCCATGTGCCTGAGTCTGTGGGTAACAGCTTATTCGGAAGGATCACTACAAGAAAACTGATCTGTCTTGGGAGTGTCTCTTTCTCACCTGAGCTGGCACTCACAACAGGGGGTACACTCAACACCACTGCGCTCGCAGCGTTCCTAAGATGGGAGGACCAGGCTCAGAGGGCGGGGAAGTGTAATTGGCCATGGTTCGAGTACAATTGGAAGAGCCTGCGTCAGTGTCTGAATTGTATGATATAGTATGGTAAAACTTTATTGAGGTCTTGAAGGTCGTGAGTCTTCACGAAGCAGGTCTGGATGAACCACTGATTTTTGCAGAGCCGGCAGAAGTGCACTGCAATGTTTTAGTCTGTGTGCTTGTTTGAGTACCAAATCAGAGCGCCTGCTCTAAGCGAACGAAAGAAGATAATAAAGACAACAGCTTCAAAATTTCTATACAGGGCTTGCTTTGACTATCTCCGCAATACGATCGATGTGATTAGCTTTCCGGTACAGACATGATGGGACACGCTGTATCTGCTTACGGTAATATAAATAAATTAATTTCAGTTTAGTTGACTTCACGTTCCTTCATGTGTAGATGTGGCTACCGGATATGGGTTGTTGCGTTGTTAGACGGCAGAGCTCTTCTATCCTATCTGAAGCTCAGCTTGAAGCTACGGGCACGCTCAGTTACCTTTCTGTGGGAGGGTAATTAAATGACGCTACCTATAATATTGAAAAAAAAGGGGGGGTGCGGGTTTTAAAATAGCTAATACTACTGAAAGCAAAGGCTATGATTAAAAACACAGCTTATTTAGTTTTGTTTGCAGTGCGTGTCGAGATCTTAATTGGTGGTTGTGCTTGAAAAGTCGTGTTTCAAGGAAAGTTTTATTGTGTATAGGTGGCGCGGACGTCAGCAGACCCCTACTCTTTTGCCAGTCACTGCGTCCCAGTTTGGCAACACGGGGCTTAGGATGCGTTTCTCAACTGATGTTATAAAAGACTTCTGGCCAGAATAGTGGGGTTTCGTTTGGCTTGCCGCTCTTGGTGTAGCTGATCACTAAATGGGTGGAGGCAGCAATTAACCTCACGGGACGGTTTCCTGTGTGTGCTTATTTACGAATAAGCAACGAGCTGAGAAGCATAAAGAGGAACGGCTTTTACAGCGGAGCTTGCCCAAGCGATTCTGCAACACATACGAACAAGCCTCAGCAGGACAATTGGCTATCACCTGCAGAGGAATGGTCTTATGAAAAGGCTGAACAAGACCCTCGCCGACATGTTGGCAATGTACGTCGATGTCGAATACAAGACGGGGTATTCCGTACTTCCACATGTAAGCTTCGCTTACAACCTGGCGTTGCAAGAAACGACACAGATCAAGCCGTTCAAGCTGGTTTTCGGAAGGAACCAGACGACGACTCTCGACGCGATGCTGCCGCACATCTCAACGTCGTCGCCTATCTCCAGCGTGCCGAACAAGCCTGACAGTTCGCCCGCTGACGCATCAAGGATCAGCAGAGGACCGACAGCTGGCACTACAATCTTCGACGACGCTACGTCGAATACCAGCCCGGTGACCGTGTTTCGGTTTGTACCCCAATACGCCGACAAGGACTTAGCGAGAAAATTTTGCGACGCTGTTTCGGACTCTACAAGGTGATCCGACATATTGGCGCACTGGATTACGAGGTCGTGTCAGGCGGCATTTCCCAATCACAACGGCGTCGCTCACGGCCGGAAATAGTCCATGTTGTGCGCCTTAAGCCCTTCCACCAGCGATTACCCTGGAAATTTGGAAGCGTCATGTATAAAAGCCGACTCGCTTGACCCGCAGATGGGATTTTGAAAGTCGCCGACAATGCTCGCCGCTATCGTTGTAATTTGAGTGTAGCATGTTTTTGTAGGCACAGGTTCGCCCAGTAAAGAGTTAGTTTCATGATTCGCAGTTTTACTGTGTTCTTCACCAAAACTGCAACGTGACATTTGGTCACATTGCAGGTAGAAGAAAAAAGAAAATGAAATTGTTTGGCTGTCGATAAAAGTGCGGTAAAGGTGATTGGAGTTCTTGTGACATCGTTAATTTGGTAAGCGCTGGTCCAGCGCTCATTTAGGGCTCTTGCTAGAGCAATTTCACCTAATACAAGTCAATAATTGAGCAAGTTTGTCATTCACCTTTGTGGATACCTCCTCATACAGACAGTGACACGAATGCTTGTCGTGAACATCTGTCTTTAATTTTTTGTTTTCGGGTGTTCACTTTTGTTCCCAAGAAGGTCATGCCAGTCTTCTTTATTTTATTTTTTTCGTTGCCAACTTCTTTTGCTTCATCGCAGAGGTGGTGTCATTCCAAATAACGGGTTGCTTTCTTTCGTACTTGGTCAACAATTCTGTCAGTGCCTTCGTGTGGGGCCTTGAAGAATTCGCAGGTGAAGACGAGGCCCTCCGGTTCCTGCATTCTCCCTTTCTCTCTGGTAAACGCAGCAATGCAGGTCGCGAGAATGGATTTCCTTAGCTCCTGGTTTCGTTAGTGCAGCACATTACTTGTAGTGAAGTCTGTGTGCACTTTTATTGTGCTGCTTTTCTTTTTGCGCTTCAATACTTGTAAGGGGGTAGGGGTGGAGTAGGTGCTTTTGGAGGGCTGTAGGCTGTGCTATAGCAACAGCTGCCACCATCTCTCTTGGAAATTCATTCGAACAAAGAAGCGTACCACTGCTGACGCGTGCGCTTGATCACGTCGTCCACTGCGCCCTGTGGCTGTCTTTCGATGTTACTGTGTATGCCTTCCACAAGAGCTCCTCTGTCTGTTCGGAGCTTTATCCCCACACGGCCTGAACTAGTGGCATCTTTTCCCAGATGGTAAACGATACAGGCGTGCGTCGTCGGTTTCGAGAATTGGCCTCCCCTGTGGGCTGCAACTTTTTATAGACACCTTCTTGTGCTCCATCCTCGTAGCGGTTGGATGCGCGCGACGCGGCGTCCGGACCTTGTTGAGCGCTTTCGAAATTGAGCACCGAGGTCTCGCTTGCTCA
This sequence comes from Dermacentor andersoni, assembly GCF_023375885.2. Taxonomy (NCBI): domain Eukaryota; kingdom Metazoa; phylum Arthropoda; class Arachnida; order Ixodida; family Ixodidae; genus Dermacentor; species Dermacentor andersoni. The sequence goes on from NC_092824.1 coordinate 118,026,703, forward strand.
GGCTGGCGCGTCGTCGGCTGCAGGCATTGTCGCTCGCCTTTCTTCGGGTATCCTCTGGGGTCTTTCAATGACACCCGTGCTGTTCTTCCTTTAGACGTTGGAGTTCTCGAAGAGCTTTGGCAGATCATCGGGTACTTTGCGGCGCGTGTGTGTCTTCCGTTTACGTCATGCCCGAGCAGCAAAATATATGCATCGCTTTGCATCGTAGGCGAATGCTGGCGCAGCTGGAGGCGTAGTCACAGTTTCTTTGAAACCGTTTTGTCGTTGAGTACGGCTTGCTTCGCTGTTTCTTTTTTTCCTGAGTTATGCATCGTGCTTTTATAGGTGCCCCGTGTTTGGTGCGACGCTGCCTCACTGCCTCTGCGAAATTGAAAAACGCCCGTATACCGTGCATTGGATGCAAGTTAAAGAATCGCACGTGTTCAAAATTAATGCGCTGTCTCCCGCTACGGCACGCTCCATAATCATATCGTGGTTCTCGCTTGTAACATGACATAATTTATTTTAAAAATTTTAATCGTATTTAAAAGCGCAGAGAAAACTTCGCGTAACTATTTTGTCGTTGTTTGCGAAGAGTCGTGGCATCACTAAAGATTATCCTTCGAGAGGTTTGCCCGATATGTGTGCCAGTAAAGGTATCATGCTAAATTATAAAAATAATCATCCATCATGTGGTATTTGCGGATATGCTCGCACCTATGTAATAAATGCCCATAGAGCTTGTATTTTCGGTTATTGTAAACATATTGCGATCAACGACAGTATACAAATTGGATGGTTGGTAGGTTGGTTGGCTGGTTGCTTGGTCAAAATGTTTACTATACAGGCGGCATTAGCTTGTCAGTGTGGGTGCACAAGTGGCCCGCCTGTTTGTCTGTGTCGCTGTTCAGGAATCTGCTACCGCATGTTCAGTTCAGTTTCGCATCGGTATGCGAGTGTACGGTGTGAGACATCCGCACTACCGTCGGCATTTCGGGGAACATTGTGTTGCACAGAAGTGTTTGGAAATACTCTTGTTTGCAGCTTGTCAAGTAGAGGTACTCCTTTCGGGACTGAGACGCAGGCAGGACCAAATGAAGTGTTCCAGGTCGCCAAGTTCTTGACATTCTCTGTGTAACGAAGAGGTAGCTCGCCCAGTTTTGAGCGCCCTTGCTGGAGTGCAAGCCTATGCTTTTCTTATTCTATAATTTAGAGTGGCTTCCGATTGGTGAAGGTCGTTTACTACACAGGGCACATGTGACGAGCCCCATCGATGGAAAGTGTCAGTGAATGACGTCTTTTGGGAACCGATGGCTCATCGATGCAGTGACTCTTGGTGGCCTCGAGAGCGCTTATTTTGCTGTAGCGTAATGTTAGTTCATTCACAAAAGAAAAAATGAACTATATAAGAAATCTATACTTGTAAAGTAAATAAAGATGAGTAGAATTGAGAAAATAATGAAAACTGATTAACAAGTTTATACCCTATCTGGGGCTACTATTATGTGAAAATGAATTGTACTATGCGTCACAGCGGACACATGCTCATAATTAAAACGGTAAAATCCAAAAAATGTACGAAGTATGGAATATATGCTGATTCTGCCGGCTAGGGATTATAAAAATTGCGTCCGAAATTCCAAAATAATTAGAATAATTTACCTGCCCTCCCATTCCCTCGAAAAAAGAAAAGAAATAAAAGAAGGCGAAGAAAAAAATCGCGAAAGGCGATATGGCTTCTGTACTCGGAGAGCAGCCGAGGCTCTGACGCGGAGGTGTACAGGAGTCTCAGGGACGCGCTAGTTCTGTCTCTCTCTCTCTCTCTCTCTATATATATATATATATATATATATATAGTTGCATGAAATACAACTCTGCTCCTTGCACGAGATGCTTCCCAATTCTTCGCAGCTTTAGTGAGGCACGGCTTGGCGTTTCTGCTGTGGTCGTCTGCGAAACCAGTGCCTTTGCGCCTAACAAGCAGCATCCTTTTCGGGGAAAACGCTGTAAAGGGAAACGGGCATGCTGTTTCGGCACTGCATAGCTGTCTATATATCCGTTTGCTCACCAACTTGGTTGTAAACTTGGGGACGACCGATCAGACTCGTGACCACGCTGCAGCGCCAATCTCCGGTGATGTAAGGAGCTGTGCAGTCGTGGCATCCCAAAAAGAAATCAGAAGCAGCATAATATACGTATATTAAAAAACCGCAGAGAACCATGTCGCAGAGGAAGCTACAAATGTGCCCGTAGAAGACGATGTAACCTCTGGTCTTAACGACTGAGAGACGAGGATTACTTAGCCAGGGCGAAACATTTTCCCGTCCCCGAGAGTAGTGTATGAATCCTGGCCCAGTTCTGGCTAACCTTCCTGTCTTTGTTTACCCCTGTCCTTTATTTCGCACGCCAGAAACGCACTCTTTCGACCGAAGTGTGCGTTTCTTGCTCATCGTTTCATCGTGACTTCTTCCGCATTGCATGCTTTATGAGAGTCTTATGGGAGGTCCCTCACCCGAACTTAAACTTATTGAAACAGTTTACGGAGAGACTGTAGACGGATGTCGATGGATTTTATAGAAGACCGTACACGTTTTGTTGATGATTCTGTATACATTATGTAAACGAGCTGGAAGACTACGAACGACTGTTCGCTCGAAAGAAATAGACATTTCATCAACTTTTATCCATATAACACTGTAATGAGAGCCCCATAGAAAGGGCCAAGTTCATAAAGGGCGCAGCAGTCTACTTGAACTCTACAAGACAAAGCCTGTGGAACGTCGTCATAAGATGTACTAAGGTAAAACCTTAAGTACTCTTAATGCAGCTTGACTGGAGTCTTACATGACCCTGTGGGGCCACCTGATGGCTCTCAAATGACCAGTCGAAGATGTCATTAGAGGAACAAAAGTGCTGGCATCTCCTGTGCAATGATATATTTTGCATAAAAATGCGTGTGCATTGTTTACTTAATTTCTTGTTGCCTATCAGTCGCTTTTTGCTGTTTTCCAGTGCAGGGTAGCCAACCAGGCCCAATCCAGTTACACTCCTTGTATTTCCTTTTTTTTTTTCATTTCTGTCTCTCTTTGTCATCTGTTAATCGGAGAGTAACTGCTGTTTTACGATATTATGGATAGTGGCCAAAGAAGGGCATTTCTTGTTTCGTGTCTAGTTATTAATTCAAGCCTTCATCTTCCTGTGAACTTCTGTTCTTAGTAGAACGTGTTGCTAAGCTAGTTGTTTCAAAACTGACCCTGTGTCCATTTGTCGGCGAACTCACTCAGATTCGTACCAACTGGTAAGTCTGAGTCAGGCTGAGTCTGCTTTTCGGGAGGTTGAGTCCAAGTGAGTCTCGCTAGGTCTGATTTTGGTGAGCCTGAATCGGAGTAAGCCTGATGAGGTGGAGTTCCGTTGAGTCTGAGTCCGAGTGAGCCTCGAGTTAAATATATGTTAACTGAGTGAGTCTCCATGAGTCCTAATTTTGCCAGCCTGCGTTTGTGTCTGCCCTCCTTTGTCGCGTGTTAGGTGGGCGCTTTTTAAATTTGAAACGTCTGTCTCGTTTGGATTATACAATATCGTACCCTAGCACTGTTTGGCTTTTGCTCATATACCAACAAGCCGACCTCAAAGACGAACACTGAAAGACCTTGTCGTTCCGTTATATTTATCTTACGATAGGAAGGAGCTCTAGCTGCCTTTGTGGTCCGTGATGTAATGACCACATCAACAAAGGACAAAGTGAAAAAAAAAGGACACCTCTACGAAGCAGCGCGTTTCGTCGTGCAAACTTCGCGCCTATGCAAGCGACTGTGCACCTTTCGATGAGGCAGTATTGTTGCTTCCGCGCTTAAATCTTCTTCGATGTCATTTCCACCCTTTGTCAACATCTGAAAGGCGCCGCCGCCTTTCGCCGAGAGCTTTTGTTCTCCGCATCGTACTACGGTAATACTCACCCTACTCCACCCACTCTCTTAAAGTAAGCGCATGGCCGATGATTCTTTTATGCAGTGAAGTAATTAAATTTGACCCTATTAACGGAGAAAATGTGTTTGCAATAACACTTTGATTAGCATTCGACAACGTAGACAATGGCAGTTGTCTTTATTTTTAGCGCCCGTGTTTCTAGCCGTCTTCTTTTTCTTTGTACATGGTGTGTTCAGAAAAGTACCGAACCTTCTTTGTTTCCACGTAGACCAATGAAGTGCGGGAGGCATTCTTCGGTGTAGATATGGAGGGGACATTCATGCGCTTGTGTGAATTACACCCGCAGAAAGCGTCCGTTGGTGGCAGTCGGCCTATGAGTGAAGACGTGTAGTGAGCGCTTGTCCGATTCCAGTAAGTTGTAAAATGACCGAACAACAGAAACAGTGTTATTGCATCAAATTTTACCATAAGCTTGGCGATACCCAAGTGGAAACCATTCTCTAGGTTCAGCAGGCTTTCGGGGACGATCCCATGAGCACCTCACGGATAAAAGAGTGGTGCAACCGCTTCAAAGAGGGCCACACATCAGTGCAGAGCGAATTGCATCTGGCAGACCCTCAACAAACCGAAGTGAGAATGTCAGTGAGCAAATGCAGACTATGGTCACGGAGAAACGTCGCATCACAGTCCGCGAACTTGCGAACGAGATAGGGGTAAGCGCTGGATCAATACATTCAGTTTTGACCGACCATTTGGGGATGAGGAGAGTATCCCCGAAATTTGTACCGTAATGCTAACGATGGAGCAAAAGCAGCTCAGTCTGGAAAGCGCACAGAACCTACTCGACAATGCAATCAGTAACCCCAACTTTCTGAACACCATAATAACAGGCGATGAGTCATGGGTTTATGGGCACGACCCAGAAACCAAGATGCAGTCGTCACAGTGGACACATCCGACAGCCTCTAGGCAAAGAAGAGCAGAGCAAATCCGCAGCAACGTCAAGGTCTTGTTGGCCGTTTTCTTCCGGCTCCCGTGGGATGGTGTATCACGAGTATGCACCACAAGCCCAAACCATCACATTCGAATTGCCAGGAGGTCCTTCGTCGCTTTCATGATGCTGTGCGGCGCAAATGAACCGATCTGTGGGCAGCAAAATCTTGACCGCTCCATCATGAAAACGGATCCGCCAATTCTGCGCATCTGATTCACGCTTTCTTCGCCAAGCACAATATTCCGGTGGTTCGTCATGCTCCCGGCTCCCTCGACATGGCTCCCTGTGACTTTTGGCTATTTCCCAAGCTGCAAATGCCGCTCAAAGGGACCCGATTTGAGTCAAGATAATAGATCATGGGGAATGTGATGGCCTGGATAATTACTCTTCTAAAAGATGCATTCCAGAAGTATTGCCAACAATGGCGGGAGCATTGGGAGAAGGGTGTGCACCACCAAGGAGACTATTTGAAGAGGATTATGGTTTGTACCTCCTAATCACTGAATGTATTTCGGTTGACAACACAGCTCGTATACTGTCCTTGCGTGCGCGTTCATTAGGGATGTGAAATGTGATACACGAGCTGGTAAAAGTTTGTATTGCTGAGGGATCGAAAGGTTCTAAACCGGGGGCCTGTCATCTTCGTTGTTTCCTTGTTTGCAGGTGTTACAAACGTGCTGACTTCTTCACAACAATAACGTGCAAACGGAAACGCGGTTTTACAGCGGAGCTGTTATGCGCAGGTTCTGGCAGTTTGCGTGCGTAGGTAAAAAAAATGGCGGCAACCCCAGAGGTAAGAGAGCTAAAGCATAAAACAAAAGTGTATCGCTGGGCATGCCCCAGCTGAGCTAAGTTCGAGCACAACTAATGGAACACCTAGGTATTGCACTGAATAATCACACAATGTCACTATAACGTTTTTCTATTATTTGTAATTATTAGTGCTTGTATATTACGTGCTATACATTTTTTGTGCGTGAATTATTTTAACACTATGTAATTCCTCATTTGCTTATATGCTCATCGAAGTCTATATCACGGCCGTTTGTGTGTGTTTATGACTTTGTTTACGAACTAATTGTGGTGCAACTTGCATTTGACTTTTATACTGTTATGTTCATGGGCGTATAGGACTGTGCTGTGGCTTTCTGACCGTATGAAGTAATTTCTTTTCATTTTCCTACATATTTCTGTATATCGTTGTTTCCGCTATGAGAAAAGCCGCAGCCGTCACCATTATAAGGTGACTACGTCTCTTTCTTGTATTTTCATTTCAATAAAAATATGGAACACCTTTCGCAAATGAAATTGGAAAGCGGAATGTGCTCGCATTTACACTTGGTAGCACGTCTGCTGAAGGGCACGTGGTGGTGACCTCTAGACCGCCGTGAGCGAACTGGGCGCACACTACGTCATCGCTTGATCGGCTATTTTTACATTATACTTATAGCGTTTTTATGTGGTTTGTTGAGGGCGTCCACCTTTTGTTGGGGATATTTGCACTCTACCTTCTTCAGGCGCGGTGTATAGAATTGTGCATGCCAAGATAGTGTGTCCAAAGCACTAGGAATAATGAAAATAATGACATTGAAATCGTGTCGCTTGCGTCTTCAAACACTCGTGGTTAGACCTGTACCGCAAGTTTCAATGTTATAGTTAAAGCGCTTCAGTCAAAGAACTGGAAAGTAGATGGCAGGGTGTATGCTCTCGGTAACAGTAAGTCGTCATGTATCGGGTTTACTTTCGTTGTTTTTCATAACGTTTTACGTGAGGCCTCTTTCTCTAGTTGTTCAATAGGTAGTTTTCAAGTATGCACTAGACGTGAAATAGTTGTTCTGATGTATGGCTTTCCTGTAGGAAATTCTCGCGCAGATTTTTCTGTGAACTCGACAAACTCACTGAAGAATTGAAGATTTTCTATGCTTTACAGAGTTGTACGATTTTCGCAGTTCTGCAAAAGCAAGAAATCAGAAAAAAAATTCAGTTGGCAGGAATTATCGGTGCCTTAAAGGGCTATAGCCCTTCTATTTTGTGAGTAAAATATGTGAAATGGGATGGAGGGGATCGAAATGGAGGATCATACAAATTTGGGTAGTTGGGGGACAAGAATAGAGAGAGCGGGTGCAGGTCATGATACTTGAATGCAGTAAACTCTGTACACGTGTGATGTGCGTACATCAAAGAGAGAGACAGAAAGCCAGGAAGGTCATAGACCTAAATTTGTGCAGTTTGCTACCCTACAAACGAGGGCAAGTGATCTTACAGCCGCGGAGTTGAGGAGGCCTGTCTCGCTTAAACACGTCAATTGCTCATTTGACGCTAGCCGAGGGGCGCATCAAGGGAAATTACTTGTAGTTGCTCTATTCAAATAAGTGTGTGCGTGCTTGGAATTTCGTTCATAAACTTTTATAATGAAATAAAGGCATAAAGACGTGTATTAGTAAATTACTCTTCTGGAATAGAAAACAAGTCGTAGTTTAGCCCAAAGGGCGAAGCATCGATTACGATATCAATTTAGTAGACAGTTGTACGAAGTAAGGATACTAGATTTATAGGCCGCATATACTCGTAAACATTCCTTTACTAGCTAAATTAACAAGCATGGTGCCACGTGCGCGCAACCAAACATGAACACATCTCAGTCGATGACCGCGCACACTCGCTGTCGAAACGCTGGAGTAAGGAAGCGTGGCAGCAGCAGTGAGCGAATTCACCTTAGGGTTGCCTCTCGCTTCAACGCAGACTAAGCGACGAGAGCATGGCACACACGAAGCTATAAGTACTCGGTGCATTCTGGCCCCATCGGAGATCGCTTTCAAAATAGGGCCTACGCAGCCGCTGCCGTCGTAACCCCCTCCCCTCCTCCTCCGCCCCGTTGCCTCTCGCCCCATGGAAGACAGCGCGCTACCTACCCGTTTTACTCCCTTGCGCGCGCGAGATTGGGCCACTATCGTCGGCTCGCTCGCTTTCACTCGCACATACAGCATACAGCGCGCGGGGACGATGCTATCGCACTTGAACTTTAGGGCGAACAGCACGGCGACGGCGACGGCGGCGGTGGAAATGCGCTTGGAGTGTCTATATAATTGCCATCGCCATAAAGAAACACAATTACCATGAGAGGAGGCTCAGAAAAGACGCAAATACGCAAGTTGGATGGCGACGGCACATTGAGGTTCCTGCACCAACTCGTGGTGACGTCATGCGTTTTGGCGTTGTCTGCTTGGGTGCAGTTAAATTGTTATCGGCAAACGTTGACTGCACTTTATCTGAAGAAGTCAAATACCGAATTTAATAAAGCAATAAGATAATTTAATAAATAAAAGGTTCACGAACCTTTACTTAGTCGCAACGGCCCAGGCACGAGAAAATGCTCCGAAAAAAAAAAAAAAGAAATGACGTATTGCCGTTCCCGTTCAAAATACGAAAAAAGAACTTTGAACTTCATTTTAATACGTTCGCATTCTTTGGGCACTTCTCGAGGGCTATCTATCTATCTATCTATCTATCTATCTATCTATCTATCTATCTGTCTGTCTGTCTGTCTGTCTGTCTGTCTGTCTGTCTGTCTGTCTGTCTGTCTGTCTGTCTGTCTGTCTGTCTGTCTGTCTGTCTGTCTGTCTGTCTGTCTGTCTGTCTGTCTGTCTGTCTGTCTGTCTGTCTGTCTGTCTGTCTGTCTGTCTGTCTGTCTGTCTGTCTGTCTGTCTGTCTGTCTGTCTGTCTGTCTGTCTGTCTGTCTGTCTGTCTGTCTGTCTGTCTGTCTGTCTGTCTGTCTGTCTGTCTGTCTGTCTGTCTCTGTCTGTCTGTCTGTCTCTGTCTGTCTGTCTGTCTGTCTGTCTGTCTGTCTGTCTGTCTGTCTGTCTGTCTGTCTGTCTGTCTGTCTGTCTGTCTGTCTGTCTGTCTGTCTGTCTGTCTGTCTGTCTGTCTGTCTGTCTGTCTGTCTGTCTGTCTGTCTGTCTGTCTGTCTGTCTGTCTGTCTGTCTGTCTGTCTGTCTGTCTGTCTGTCTGTCTGTCTGTCTGTCTGTCTGTCTGTCTGTCTGTCTGTCTGTCTGTCTGTCTGTCTGTCTGTCTGTCTGTCTGTCTGTCTGTCTGTCTGTCTGTCTGTCTGTCTGTCTGTCTGTCTGTCTGTCTGTCTGTCTGTCTGTCTGTCTGTCTGTCTGTCTGTCTGTCTGTCTGTCTGTCTGTCTGTCTGTCTGTCTGTCTGTCTGTCTGTCTGTCTGTCTGTCTGTCTGTCTGTCTGTCTGTCTGTCTGTCTGTCTGTCTGTCTGTCTATCTATCTATCTATCTATCTATCTATCTATCTATCTATCTATCTATCTATCTATCTATCTATCTATCTATCTATCTATCTATCTATCTATCTATCTATCTATCTATCTATCTATCTATCTATCTATCTATCTATCTATCTATCTATCTATCTATCTATCTATCTATCTATCTATCTATCTATCTATCTATCTATCTATCTATCTATCTATCTATCTATCTATCTATCTATCTATCTATCTATCTATCTATCTATCTATCTATCTATCTATCTATCTATCTATCTATCTATCTATCTATCTATCTATCTATCTATCTATCTATCTATCTATCTATCTATCTATCTATCTATCTATCTATCTATCTATCTATCTATCTATCTATCTATCTATCTATCTATCTATCTATCTATCTATCTATCTATCTATCTATCTATCTATCTATCTATCTATCTATCTATCTATCTATCTATCTATCTATCTATCTATCTATCTATCTATCTATCTATCTATCTATCTATCTATCTATCTATCTATCTATCTATCTATCTATCTATCTATCTATCTATCTATCTATCTATCTATCTATCTATCTATCTATCTATCTATCTATCTATCTATCTATCTATCTATCTATCTATCTATCTATCTATCTATCTATCTATCTATCTATCTATCTATCTATCTATCTATCTATCTATCTATCTATCTATCTATCTATCTATCTATCCTCCTTTATGTATGTTTGCATCTAACCGTTTTCCCTCCTACCTGTGTCACTGTGTCAGTGACCAATGTGTCACTGGGGTAGTCAGTAGTTTAATGGGTAGCTGTTGTGCTGAGTTAATAAAGTTAGAAAGCAACCATCGGACCAACTTGCGTCATTGACTATGTGGCAATGTGACTATGGCAATACGTGCCATTCTTCAACGAGCCTCTTTCACGCCGACATGTGCCACTGTAGACGTGGCCCTGGGTAGGTACCGCTGTTCGAAGAACCTCATTGACGCCGACTTGGAGCACTGCGTATGAGCCACTCAATCTGTGCGGGTCTCCAATAAACCTCTCGGATGCCAACTTGGGTCACTGGGTATGTGCCACTGGCAATGTGCCGCTCTACAACGACAAAAAAGATCCGTTAAATTTATCCGATGCTGAGCGGAAGCGACCCCGTGTCACAAGGATTCCTCAAGAACAGCAACACGACGCATTAGCAGGCTGTGCCACAAATGCACTGGGTATAATGTGCCTCTCCAACGAACCTCTCGCCAGCTTGGTTCACTTAGTGTGTGTCACTGAGTGTGCGGCCAAGCTGGGCAACAATTCTCAGCGTTCGCAGGCAACGGCGCGCCACGCGTATCGGAGGCCATGCGCAGGCTTCGTGGCGTCGCCTCTAGATGACGCCGAGGGAAGAGAAGTCCTGCTGAAGTACACGCCTCATACGTAACTAGTTTCGACGGTGGCAATACGCTGTGTCACTATATTGAATTAATGCTAACGCATTACCGTCAATGGTAATCGTGAGATGGGTTCGTCCGGAATTATTTTTGTTCTAATATTCAACGTCTTATCGAGAACGTAGCACAAATAAGGTCCTGAAAGAATATACCAAATCTGTCTGAGCTGATTTACTGTTTATACGTAGTGACCCCTTAGGATGCGTACTAGGCGCTTGTTACATAATCAACTCCTGTCAGTACTTTGCAGCGCATCCGGTAATTCCCTCTCTTGCTGCGAGTAGCTTCCTTGTGAAGCGACTGGACCTACGTTCGAGGAATCGCGACGTTCTGTGTCGTGCCTGGTCTGGCCGGTATTCACGCCGCGATCGTGTCACGAAGCCGCCGCCGCATCGATTCAGTTGACGAGGTCGACTGGCGCCGTGGTCGAGGAGAAAGCGGCTAGGGCGGGACTGCAACCCTCGTGATACAATATTGACCGTCTCGTGGCACGAGTTCCGTTTTTGTGCCTGTTACGGCCTTTCTTTCTTTCTTTCTTTCTTTCTTTCTTTCTTTCTTTCTTTCTTTCTTTCTCTCTCTTCACAGTATAAGTGATTCGGCGGTTCTATCCTATGTCGTCAACCGGATCTGCTATTGATTATACGACCCAAAGGCGCGGTAGCTCAGTGGTTATGGGGTATTGCTGCTGAACACGAGGTTGCGATTGCCCGCCGCGGCTGGTATTCTCAAATGGGACCATATTTTCAAGCGAAGCTTGCATTGCCTCACTCGTGTCGGTGTTGGTGTTACCGTACCAAAAAAGTCAAGCCGAGCGAAAATGAAAATTGCTTGTCGGGTTGCGAGACTACCACGCTAACCGATTCCGCCACTTTCGGTTCATCATACGCGCACTTTAGAGCAGGGTTTTTAGATGCATGAAGAACTAGACGCAGCGCAAGGCACAAGCCAATCACAAGCGTCGCCTCATGGGTGACCCTCCGAAGAAGCAGCAGAGGAAGAGGCCGACGAAGCAATCTCCTGACTGCACCGATGGCCCCGCGTCCAGAGGAGCCCAGCAGCTCCACCCACGTGGCCGGCAGTCACGCTCCGGCAGATCGCCTCCCGCCTTACGTTGGAAGCGGGGGCTGAAAGCTCGTACGCTACGCGCGCTCTCGGCGGACTCGACGAGCTCCGCGCCGTCATGCACGCCTCCTCCAGTGAGCGCGACACCACCCATGCGCGCCCCATCTGCGCTGGATTCACCCTTCCGCGCATTTCCCATTGATGCGCCGAAAAATTCTGCCAGCTACCACCACGCTGCGCCGTCCGTTTCAACGGACACCACCGCGGAGGCCCCCACTTCGGCAGCTTCCACCGACGACAGTGCCAGCTGCCCGTCGACAGGCGACACCGACGAGAGTGCCGGCACCTTCTACTTGCCAACCGCAAGTATGATTGGCTCCGACTGTACGTCCTCCCGCACGGACGCGACCGCCTCACCCGCGGCAAGTCCTATCCGCCCGGAGAGCCCCTTGCTTTCGTCGACGGAAGCCTGCTCGTCGCCTCCGCTCAACACCGCACCAGACGAGGGTCCGTGCGCGACTGCGACTCCCGGCTATCTCGAGGATGCCGCCGACGGCCCCGCTTCCAACCACAGCCGGCCGAGAACGCCTACCCCAGTTGCTGAGGGAACAGGGCAGCACTTCCTCAGGAAGTCTCCGCTGCCGCCCGCGACCGCTAAGGACTCGCAAGCCTGCCAGCCCGCAGCGGAAAAGCCGAAAAACGCCGCAAGAAGACGACGCCGATTCCGACGGTTCGTCGACTTTGAGCCGCATTCCCCACCCGTTGACGGCCGCGTTACTCACGATACCGCCGTCACTATCCTCTACCGGCCCATCGAGCGCAGAGCCACGTTCCTGGCTCTCTCGCGAGGCAGTGTCGCCGCTCAGCTATCCGCCGTGCCGGGCGTGAGGCGTGTCCGTGTCAACTTCCGTCGCAACGTGGTGGCTGTGGACGTGACACGCGGTGCCGACTCGGCGCCCCTTCTCGAGGTGTGCGTCATTGGTGACGTGGCGGTGCGCTCGAAGGCACTGCACAGCAACTCCTGTGTGGGTGTCATTTATGGGGTCGACCCTTCTTTCGACGCCCGCACAGTGAGCGAAAACCTGGAGGCACCCGTCGCGGTGCTGTCGTGCTCGCGGAGTGGCGCAAGCGTCACCGTCACTTTCGTCGGGAGCGTCGCGCCTCCGAACGTGCGACTTTTCAAGCAGCTACGCGCCGTTCGTGCCCGACTTCCCCGACCACTTCAGTGCGACCGCTGCGGCGTTTTCGGCCATGCCGGCGCCACCTGTTTCCGCGACGCCCGCTGCCTCCGCTGCGGTGACTCGCATCCTACAGGAGACTGCCCCGCTGAGAAGCCACGCTGCGTAAATTGCGGTGGTCGACACCTTTCAACAGAGCCGAGCTGTCCCGAGTGGCAGCGCGAGAGGAAGGCGGCCGTGTTGTTGTCTTCGTCTGAGCGGCCCCTTTCGAGAAAAACAGCGCTTGAGCTGGCCGGCGCCACATCGTACGAGCCGCATACAGCCGCTCCGCCGACGTCTGCTCGCACGCCGCAGGGCCGATCCTACAGTGACGCCCTTCGTGGCCGCAACACGCAGACGGCCGCCCCTGAGCCGTTACGCGGCCCACAAACCGCTCCGAGCAGCGACCCCAGGGAAGCGCTCATAGCCGCTCTCGCGGCTGCACTCCGTGCCCTGCTCGTTCAGTGCCCAGCTATCGACGGCAACGTGCGACAGATGTGCGACGCGGCTCTCGCCGCGCAGGAAGCTCTGCTTCACCACAACTAGGCGCGCCACTGCGCCACATAAGCGAAGGCTGCGAACTCGCCCACGCGTGTTGTTCGGGCCGCCGCCGCCGCATCTATTACCCCCTTCTTTCCATTCCCTCTCCCTCTTGTGCAGTGCGGTTGAGGTGTCCTCATCTGAGAGACAGTTACTGCGCTGCACTTTACCCCAATTTTCCTTCCAACAAGAATCTCTCCGGAGGAGCGAAACGGTGGGATCGCGCGTTCGGTCGCTTCGCGCCCGCCGTTTCCCGCCAATTCAGGCCCAGCAGTCAGATGTCTGGTCAGCTGCCGTTTGTTCGTTCGTTTGTTCGTTTGTTCTTTCACCGCAGGTGGAAAGCCTCTTCCATCGATCTCCAATTACACCTGTCCTATGCCAGCTAACACCATCCTATACTTGCGAATTTTCTAAATTCATCACGCCACCTAGTTCCCTTATTGACTGCGTTCCCTTCGAAACGTTCGTGCCAGAATTTCTGCAAAAATAAAGAAGGCAGTTCGTGTGCGCGTTGTTGCCAGCGCCTTTTTCACTTGTCTACCTGATTTCCGAGCCTTTTTTTTTATTGAAACGAAAATAAGAGAAAGAGACGTAATCACCTTATAATGGTGACGGCTACTCCTTTTCGCATAGCGGAAACAACAATATCAAAAAATACATGTAAGAAAGCCTTTGTTCTTTTGTAACCTGGGAAATTCCCAAGCGCCGGAAGCTTGTCTGAATGGCGGCGTAATGTGACCGGGGCATAAAAGGAGTGCGGTACGCGTTCATCGGCTTAGTAGCCATCGGAGAGGTGCTATACTGCCGCTGGATACACGTTGTATCGATCCGGAAAGACTGACGCTCGGTTAACTCGCCACATTTTCTTGTGTTTTCTTTTCTCTGTCTTTCTTTTGGGCGCCATCTTCCTTACATTTCCCTACGCAGTTCCCCTCTTCCACCACCTAAATTAACCATGCTAGCGTGTGTAGACGCGAATAAACACGCCTAGTTACTATGGCGCATGGTTCATTTGCATCAGAGAGCCGACGTTGAAATTTCGTCATATTGCTTCGGCGCCGGCACTCCTGTAGTCGATACGAGTTCAGAAATGTTCATGGCTAACACTTGAGTGCGTTGTAAGGTAACTTATGGTTTAATATTACAGCGACGCTGTACGTAGCTACCCTCCGGCGGGGGTTAATGCCCCTCCGTCTACGCGTCGCATCGACACGAAAAAATTTTTGTCTTCAGTTTCTCGCGAATTCTTTGTAGATCTCAGACTAACGTAGGCATCTTGGAAAAAAATTAAGCTGAAGTTGGCCGCTAGGACGAACCTATCATTACGCCGAGTTTCATCTACTTCTCATAATTAGTTCACAGTGAAGTTCTAAACGTTACAGAATTCCTGTCCGCTATCAGTACGCGGCGTCTACGGCGGGAGTATGGCTACAAAAAACGGAAGGACGCCACCCCTGCGGGTCGATCGAAACAACTGCAGCGGGCTGAAATAGGTTTGCAGAGCAGTACCCCTGCAGGCCAATCATAACAGGGGCTGCATTTTTCGTTAGTCATACCCATATGAAGAAAACAGGCAATGAAGCCGGAACTAGCATACGGGGAAATTATTTGTTACGTTTATTTTAAATGTAGAAGCAATAACGAAAAGGGATATGAGTGTGGACGAAAAGAACTTGCCGCACGTGGGAGCCAGACATATTTCTCATTACGCGCGCAAGGAAAACAGTTTTATTCAGTATTGACAAAAAGCCTGAAGTACAAAAACGTTACTGCAGTTCGGTCACAGCACGGCAGTTTGGATTGAATATGTTTTAAAGTAGGGCAACTCAGAGTAAGGCGCAGAATGATTTCTCGCTCGGAGTCATTAGACACTGCTATGTTGAGAATGAAGTTTTTCCACAGCGAAGTCATACGTCATATGATTCTGCTATGATAGAACAAAGCGGGGACCATGGAACAGAAATAGGAGATTAAGGGAAAAGCTCCAAGAGGCTTTCAGCACTGCCTGTTGTGCGAGCTCGCATCGGTGCAACTTGACCAAGCCTAAACGCTGAAATGCTGATTAACTTCCCCGTCTCCTAACCAACAGAGGCTGCGAGCGAGCGCAGAAGGAGCGGGATCTTTCAATAAAACCATTGGACCACGTCGGATTACCCCCGTATTCAGAAATGCAACTTAAGTCGAAGCCCGTGCTTGGCTTGATTAGGATGACGCCTGGCGTTGACGTGCCCAAAGACGCTCATTGCGTTTCCATCGGCGCGTTCATGATTGGCGTCACTTAGATCAAGTTAAGCATGGGCTTCAACTTAAGTTGCATTTCTGAATACGGGGGTTAGAGTCGACTGTTTACCAGTGCTTGTCTTGCGCCCGAGCGATCGTAGTGCCAGACTCGAGCGTACGTTTCGCTCGTAATTTGCCTGTCCTGCCACTTCATCTGCAGAAGTCATCAGAGATTCGAGCTCTGATTTTATCTCTCGGTAGCATCGAAAGCGTGCCTTGTATCGTCGCTCTTACTGACCAAACATTACGCGGATAAGGATCAACGATAATCGAATAGCAGCTGCTCGTCCCCTCTCAACATGTTTTAGGAGAAGGGCTAGTACAATTACATGCATTTCTAAAAAGAAAAATGACGCACTCTACTTATAATTTCGGCTGAGAGTCATTGAACAATTCAAGGAATTAACTAAATTGATTTTGCTTGAGCTAAATTTTTTTTTTCAATAGATGGAATATATCTGTGCCTCTACACTTTTGCTGACAGAATTGGTGGGTACTGTGAGTGGCAATGATGGCAATAATGGTCCAGTGAGAGTTGCTTAATCCGCGAGTTGAATGTCATCGGTGAATCTGACGGAGGCGAGCAAGTGCGCCCGCCTTGAAGCCCTTCGCATCGTCGTGGAAGCGGCGGAGCTCCTGCGGCTTGCAGCACCGGCCCCGTCAGAGTTGTTACGTGCTGTGGACGCGCTATTACATTTACGGACTGTCCTGAAGCACGTCGACGGTCAGGTGCCAGACTGCATAATTCATGACTACAACCGAGCAGGAAAGGATTTCCGCGAGGCGCTCGAAATCGAGGAGCAAGTGAGCCATGTGACCACACTGTACGAGCCCCCAGTAGCATTGAGTACGAAGATTCTGTGCCGGCTTCACTGCCAAAGGACACGCATGCACCGAAGCAGCTCCCATCTCAGCGGCTGTCTATGACAGTGGCCACAGAAGCAACATCAAAGCAGGATTATCTACGAGGATCTTGACGTGCAGCTATAGCAAGGAGGACGACCTGCCTCTTGCGGCAGCAACATCATTGGTAGTCTGGGTTACAACAAAGATGCCCTGTGCCGCAGAAAGCGTTCCTGTGTTTGATACATACTGTTAGACTCTGTCGCTGTGTCAAGGGAGTTGGCCGAGAGAGCACTGCGTCCAGCGCCAGCCGATAGCCACGAGCACGCCACGACAAGGTGACACTTGCACTGCAATTCTCATGGAACCGGAAGTACTGCAGCGGAAAATGCTCCAAACGGAACTCCTGAAGGCGAAACGGCAAACGCGCGAGTAGCAGCAGGATATTCTTTACTTAATGAGCATTGATGTTGGAGGCTGTGCTAACATCCGAGCAGCGTCCGAAAATTATGTGCTTCGAAAAGACGTTGAAGAGCCGACTGCAGCAACCAACACAATCAGTATGATTCAACCTGCTCGCTTGCTGTCGCACGAACAGTCACTAGTCGACAACTCGAGTGAGCCAACTAAACGAGCCAGATGCAAGAATCGGAACGGATACACGAAGGCCTCGGGACTTGATAGGCTTATGAGTGCACGCAGGTGGATTGGCAACTCGCAGTTAAAAAAAAGAAGAGTGAAAATTCCACGCAAATCAAGACAGCGACTAGCTGAACTTAAAGCAACGCGACGCACCATATTCACTGCGTGCAGGTTACCGCTTTCTCTCTAATGGAAAGAGCCGAAATAAGAAGCGACAAAACAAAAACAGACAGGCAATGATCATGACACTCTCATGCAGCATTTGAACGCCGTCTTCTTGCAGGACTGTTAGAAGGAATTTGCACAGACACTTGAAGTATCACTGGAAAAGAAAGTCTTTACTCAGATCGTCACTTGACCGTAGACACCGATAGATCAACTGCATTCGTGGGTCCTCATCGATGACTTCGATAGATCTCTTCCACGCGTCTTCATGGACACTTATGTACAGTTGGACGCGACGTAGCGCGTTAGACACGATGGCAGCCGACGACTAACTAAAGCTGTCACGGATGCTGCAAGCAAACCTGCTGTCCTCGTACGTCGTTACCTTCTTCAAAACGATGAGAGGCGCTCCCACCTTTCCTCGTCATCAGGCAGACGGACAGATGGAGCATTTTGTCTTAAACCGGGAGTCATTGATGGCTCAACCTCTATAAGGGGGTAGAGAGCTCAAATGCCTACAGCAGCGAATCTCAGTGTGCACCATAGCAGTGGAACGCCGTATTGCCACTAAGCTACAGCGATGGCTCTTTAATACATAGTCAACGATATAGTTAGACGTCCATGTTACGCTGAGCCCGTTTATGCGATTTGTAGCTTGCTGCTTGCTTTGACCACCGACGCCACCGGATTGCAGTCCTCACGCTTACGCTGTGAAATACCCTTTTCACTGCGTGGCTGTGCCGCATTCATTTGCATGCGTATAGAAACCTCAATGCGGAGAGTTTAGAAACCGCTCCTGCACGTGGGCACGATTACTCAAAAAAGCTCACGAGCACATTCTCGAGGCTCCCCTATTTTCTTTGTGCATGTACTTTTTTCGCAACGTTCTGAATTGCTTGCAAGACTGCTTTCTATGTGCCCATAGCGTGGTCGCTATTACAGTGTTTTATGTGAGTTCTCTTTGAAGATCCTACAAATATCCACATTGAAGACGAATTTATGTTTTGTTTCGTTCATTCATGTCATGTATACCGCGTCTCTCTTCGAGGAGCTGTCTCTGGCTCAGATTGAAGATGCAGTTTCAATCACAATGCCAAGCGTAGGTGCCATAGCTGCCGGCTTTATCTTATGCGCAACGAGACATTACACTGTTCCTCGCAGTTTCGGGTGGAGTAAATATTCACAGATACGCACGTGCAATCTCCTTTCGTAAAACAAACTTATTCAGTTATAATTCTAGCCGGAGTTGTCTTTGATTGTGGAGCTGGCTCTGCCCTCTCTATTGTGCCTTATTCTCTATCAGTGCTTTCTCTATCACTTTATTGATCTTGTGCTTGTAGCTGGCTCCGGCTGCTCATTTTCTTTAACTTAATAGTTGTGCTCAGAACGATAGTCATAGTAGGCGCAATAATTATAAAAAGTATGCAAAGGAACTCCCATCATTTGTAAAATCACACCATTCTACGCCTGATCTCACTAGTCGCTGCAGTACTCGTATAACACCTGTACTTACCACAGTCTCGATTTACTTCCCATTGCCCAACTAAACCATTTTCATTTAGGGGCGTTTATATATTGCGAGTATGCAGTAGTCAAATTTCCACTCACTCCATACCACAGTCAGACCTACCTGTCTCCAACATAACAAAATTTGCACATGAATGCAACCTATTGCTGCCCAGAGGTCTCACTAAATATAAAAAGTAAAGCTTTCTTCACAGGCGCACCTCTTTGGAATTCACCAACCGTTTTTATATAATCATTCCATAAGTGTTTTTTTTTTCTTTTCGTCGTGCTCTTAAGAAACATTTGATTATTGGACTATAAGAATCGTTTTTCACTTTTGTTACTGTTCTCTAGAAAAATAATCATCACAGTAGTTATTATATCTATCAATCTTTATTTTCTTTCGTGTTTTCTTATTCCTTTCTTGTTTGTTCATACTCTTGACCTACGTTATCACGGTTATAGCGTCGCATACTTGCTAGTGTATAATATTTCCTGTGTATTCTACTTGTCTGCAAATTATGCACTGAACTTGAGAATCTTCTTTTACGAGGACCTCTAGATGTTTCTTCCGCAGGGCCTCCTTCTATAACACTTCAAAGCATGTGTACTGCACTGTGTCGATCACTTCAAATAAAATCCTTCAAAGTTCATGTAGGCAAAGTGTAGATGTTACAAAAAGAAAAAATATTGTTGGCCAGTTGCCAATGAGGCAACTCACTGGAGTGCCACATTCCAAGCACAGCATTTGCGAACACGGACAAGAGTCACAGAAATTCGGACACAAGAAAACATGTAAACAAGTACACATGAGCGCGGCACCAGCCAGTTTTCCATCCTTATCTCGTACATATTAGCTAACAGCGGTGATAACGGGCAACCCCGGCGATGGAGAGACTGCATATCGCACCTTGAAGAAATCAATTACAAGGGACGTTCTGGATTAGTATTAAATTAAAAGGATACAAAAAGAAAGACACGGCCAATAAAGGGAACAGCGTAAACGCGCTGCTGTTTTCTGGCTCCTCCGTGTCTTTCATTGCACCTTTTTGATCCATCCTCTACAATGAACCAATTCGCTCAGCCACAGATTGTGTTAAGCGCATATATATATATTTTGTTTGTTCACTCTCGACGTTTCATTTCTCGCTTAGAGCACTCTCACTGAAACTATTCACGCCCTTAAGTCCCTTCCCCCTAAAAAAAGTTATATATATATATACCAATGACTAGCGTTCCAGTTGTCCATCCCCAAAGCTTGCGTCGTTTTGTAATTGCCTTCCACGTGGCACAGGTTATAAATGCATATTAATGTTGTCGTCGAGAACACCGTGTCCAACGCCCGTTATTTCGCTGGCTATTGGCAGAAGTGTATCCCAACGTGCACTAAATCGCTGGAGAATTTCCATCATGTGAATGTTCCTTGAATATGGCAAAAGTCCACGGGTCAGTCTCTCTTGTCGCGGCTACAACAATTGTGGCGTAAGAACGATCTGACATTTAGATTGCGTTTTGGTATTGACTAGAAGCAAAACGCTTATAGCAAAAAGGAAGCACACACGATAGCGCTGACAGCGTGGCAAAATCGTAATTTCAGAACTACAAGCCGGAGTAGAATTTGCGTGACATTTCTGTGTGCTGCTTTCCATGCTTAATTTCACTCTCTGAGACAAGAGAGAACCAGGAACGTTCTCTGTTACGTATTTTGCGCGCTGAATAAAAAAAGAAGAAACCGTTATACGCTAATAATTGTTTCTGCCAATGCCTTTGAACCAGCAGATAAGTAGAACATGGTCGTCGCAATTACATTTCTTTGTGATTTACTTAACGTCAGCGTCGCCTCATGGCGCTCGCAGCGCTGCTGCGCACATCTTGGGAACCGCAGTGCTCCAGCATTCCGTAAGCTGCACTGCGTTTACGTACTCTCTAATAGTTTTGTGCTTTGTATATCTAATCCTATTCATGAGTATTTCGGGTGTCAGTCCTGTAAGTGATCCCTAGAGAAATCACAACGATTCGAAGACTTCACTCTCGAGCGCCCAGTCAACGTCATATCATTTGACGTCGCCGTAATTAGAATGAGTGTCATTTTGGGGTCCTCGAGAATACTGCCTCTTCCCAACAGTCACTGCTGATCTTCATTGCCTCGAGACAGTTGCCCCGTCTGCGGAAGAAAAAAGAAAGCAGAAACTGTGTGTCACACACAAAAAGACAGATAGCTAAGGCCCAGGGCACGTCGCTTTACTGTGCATTTGTTATTGCCGGAACTCGATTACGTCTGATGCTATCCGATCTCGCCGTACGCATTACTTGAGCTCTTGGCCTTGCGCGTTCCATTACCAAATTTTCTATAGATTGCGTCGCGTCTCGTCTTTCCAAGTAGCGTTACTGCCAATGTCAGCACCATGTCCAGCGCACAGTTATCCCTTGACTGGCCTTGTGACAGCTTCCGTCTTGATTTCTGTACCGGAACGGAAGGCGGCGCTCCCGAGACCTGTAATTGACGTATAGCGTGCCCAGGAATGAACCGAAGTTCTTTCTTTTGCTTTACTCTGGCCGCTTGGCTACTGAGAGAACTGTTTTATTTTCTTTGCAAGAGAACATTTGGGGCGAGGGAGGAGGAGAATTGCCGGTGGCAACGTGCTACTCGGGCAAAAGCAAAGGAACGGAAGAAAGCACTGTGGAAAACAAACGAATAAAAGACAAGTAAATGTAATTATTCGTGTTTAGTTCCTTTGTAACATTCGTTAATTACGTTTCGTATTATCGAAGTAGAATCTCTTGGCCTGGGAAGCGACGTGCGATTGACACATGACCTTGACATTTATATTAACGTAAGGCAAGATTGTCGCGAGTATTGCGACACTGCACTGACAATATCATGTACTTAATTTAATGTACGCTTCATTTTAATCGTCACTTTAACAAATTGCATTGTGCTGCCGTCCAATTGTGACTCTTCGACATGGTGCACTATGTGACGTTGTATATCTCCGTATGTGACCTGGACAAAGTGTGTATCGATGCGGTGCCTTGATAATTTGACAGCGCCCACACAGTCATCTAATGTTCATTTGTCTGTCCTTTACTTCTTTTCTTTCTTTTCTCTCATCTTGCTTAGCTCTTCCCCCACTCCCCCCCCCCCCCCCCCTTTTCTTTTTTGAGCTTGCGACAAGTGCATTCTCAGGCTGTGTGCCCCTCTTGGTGGCAGTTGCCAGCCTGCTCTTTCCCTATCTCCCTCTCTGTGAATGTATATGTGTGTTTTCTTATCGAATAATAATAACACAGCAACTACTGCTCATTAAATATTGAGCGAGAGTTCTGCGAAATTGCGTTATGTGTTCCGCTGATACCTTGTAATATCATTTCGATCAAACCACTAAGGACTCTAGAGAGGTAAATTTCAACGCTATTTGGAGAAGTTAGCCTGGCTACACACCCGGCATGTTATTCCAGATGAGATCATGAGGCAGGAAAGAAAAGGAGTGATAAAAAAAAAAAACGCACAGAAACACACACACTGTAGCCCAAAAGCACTAAAACAACGGCTATTTATAAAGTCTCGCTCGCGCTTCGGTTGTCTTTCCTGTCTTTTGCGCGCTCTCCTAGTGACATTTCCGTTGTGCCGTATTGCTCGGGGCCCTTATAATGAACTTATTCGTATACCACGGTAGCGACAACGGCTCATGCCGTTGCCAGGAGCGGTCGCACGATCCGCTTGCTCGCGAACTGCATTTGGCTCTCGCATTACGCTCAGAGAAATAACGTTGTGAGCACGCCTTACCCTGATTTGCGTGTGCATCGCTGTGAATTCTTAAAGAGTCAACCTCCCGTTCATGACTGCTGCATACTGGCGGCGCACGCATCACGCGCGAAGTACCAGTTTACCTATGCGACCTGGCGTTTGTTGAAGGTTTAGGCATTCACTCCAGTGCGACTATGTGTTACAGGTTATTTATGTCCTACGATACTGCTCATGCATGCTTGCGCGTATGCATGCATGCCAGCCCACACGCGTAAACAGACGCGCTCGCTCGCACACAAGCCAAAATGCAAACACTCAAGCACAATCACGCACAAGTGTTCGCACACGCGCGTGCCAATGTCCGCTCACGCATGCATGCATGCACACACGCGTAGCTGCTTGGAGCCAGTTTTCCGAAAAGAGCGCTGCAACATCCACTTCTCCTTAATTTTCTTTTCGCAGCCTACCACGTAGCAGGGAATCGCAGGGAGAATTTTGAATTCTGCAGCGTCGACTTCGGGACTCGGTGGAGTGCGCCTTTTCGCGGCTTCCTTGTTCAAAAGGCTTTCACGAGCAGAGGAGCACGCATACAGGTTCACTACAATAATTCGTATTTGCCAACGGACGTGCTGAATTTATTAAAAGGTACCAAGCCCGCTGTCTGAGTCACGGATCTAACTTCCCGCTATTTAGTGCGCTTTATAGGAACACTGCATTGACAAAGCACAGCCATCTTGCGCACAGCAGCAACACCACTTTTCGAATCGATTCTATGCTCACTCAGATCGACGCTTCAGTTCCTTGACTCCTCTGGCTAGACAGCAGCTCTTCCATTCGACTGAAGAATGACTGCGCTTCACCAGTGCTCATGAACTGTTACTCTAGTGAGGGGTTTCTTGAGAAGGCACCTCCACTCCAGTTAGTTTGAGTAGCTACCAATTTAGTCATCAGGTACCTGTTGCGATTAAGGTGTAAAGTCATTGTGCCGTGAGGTTGTAGCAACCGCGCCTCATCGCAATTGATGCTATCCTTAAGCCGTGGGAAATTCGTGTCCCGCTGACCTCTTTCCCACTGCGTCAATGTGCTATTTAGCTTTATATGCTCAACTTTTTAGGTGGTTTTTAATCAAAGCAAGATTTTTGTTGTTTTGTTCTTACGTCTGCCGGCATGCACAAACATGTCTTTTTCAGCATTATGTGCGTTACATTCTGCCTTCTAGTACATAAACATGCGTCATGGTACGCGCCTTAAGCTGCAGAATATTCTTAGACCGTTGCGGTGACCTGCGTCTGCTTTGCGCAATACTAAGGCAGTTCTGACAATTCCTGCGGTTAGCAGGTTTAAATTAAATTCTGCAAACTGCCCAGCAAATGTGTTTGGTGCGCTAGTTCTTGTTTGTTTATTTGTTTACTTTTGTCGCCGTAGAAACTATACGCACACTCGAGACACGCGTTCGCGTTATTGGTGGCACAGCCGCCTTGCTGTCCTGGTATCGACGGCGCATGCGGGGCCCACGCGTGGTCGATTAGACGGTCTCCAGAGACGCCCCGCGCGTTTGGCTGAAAGAAGCGACGATGCCAAGTGTACGCACCGTCGCGCTCCGCTCAATCGGCTCTGCCGGCGCCAGGACTAGTTGCGTTCTGGCTTCCGCTGCTGGCACGAGTCACGGTGCTGTTTCTTTTGCGCAGGAGTAGTAGACTTGCGTGCTGTGTCCCGTCATATCGTCTCCGCGTGTTGTTAGACTGAGCTCAAGGGTAACGTTAAATCTTGCTATTGCTCTCAATGGAGGCTTTTGCGCGCTTGGCGAAGGCTAAACTGGCAGCTCAGCCTTCAAGCTAGACTGCCAGTTTTAAAGCGACGCTTTCTTAGTGAACCCTCCCAGACTCTACTGACCGTGGCTGCTCCATTATTCTCCAAAAAGGTTTAATTTCTTTTCAGCACTCCTCAGCGATCAGTGATATCTCCATTACTTTTCAACATTGCAACGATGAAACTACATGGCAGACTGTGCGGTATCGCGGGACTCGACCATGCCATTTACGTGGACGACATATTATATTCCGGGTCACAGCAGGCTCTACGAGGGAACAACAATACGCCTTACAGGAAGGCGTCGATCGCACGGAGACGCATATCGAAAGCGTGCGGCCTCTCATTTGCGCCTGAAAATTCAGACCTGCTTGTACTGCGCAGAAGAACGACAGGTACTCGACAACCGCCTTCAACGCTTGACCCTGAAGTAGAAGTTATTGACACCATCATTCCATCGGATGATGCTCTGCGCGTACTGAGGCTAGTTCTCCAAATTGACTGAGCGGGTTCCGCCGCCCGACCCAAGCTTCAAGGTACCGTCACTCAAGTCGGACATCTGCTGATACGAGGGGAGAACGAACGACACGGGCTCACGGAGGAAGACTCCCCAAAACTAATAAAAGCCCTAGACACCAGCCATATCATCTGCGGTAGCCCGTGTTTGGAACTCAAGTACGTGGAAAAGAAGTTGAACGTTTTCATCCGCCAAGCGCATAAACTTGCGCTGGAGCTCGTAGCAATGTCCTCAATAGAGAAGCTGCTCTAACTGGATGTTCACAACCTGTGGGAGGAGTTAGCGGAAGCTCACAGAGTCAGCGAAATCGAGCGACTCAAGCTAATGGAACCTGGCAGAGCCATCCTACGCCGATTTGGATATAGAGAAGGGATGGAGCGAAAAAACGAACGCAAGCACATACCTCTCCCAACACAGGGAGTGCGTCACCGTTGCTAATATATTTTGCAACATGCACCCGGTGTACCACAAGGCCAGACGAGACACAAGGATAAGAGCACTCAAGAAGGCGTATGAGAAAGCCGCCGCAACGAGATACGTTGACGCCGCTCAATACCCGAGCATACGGTACGCGTCACAGACAGAACAGGAAAAGAGGTTGGTGCTGCAACATTCAAACTGAGCGACACCGATTCGGCAGAAGAAGCACCGACTGCGCTCGCCACAACAACCTGTCAGAGATAAATGACAATTTCGATGGACCCACAAGCAGCGAGTAGTAATTTTCAGAAAGCTCGTATCTTTACAATGGCGCTCAATATACTACTCAAGCTACACAACCTACCAAACGTTCATGTCGTGTGGACGCCGGTACTCGATTCTCTTGTGGGGAACATAGCGGCTGATGCTGCAGCCCGAGGTCATACCAACCGGGCGTCCCCGAGAGGCGATCGTACTCCGACGCCCGTCCCAAAACGATACAGAGGCATTCTAGACCACTACAGATTAGACAGAAGGAAATACCCACCTCATCCCCCACCTAGTAGGAGGAGGCCGTGCAGCTACGAAGACTCCAATCAAATTCCTTCCCACACGCCACTTTGTTGCACTATCATCATCAATGGCTCATACCCCCGTAGGCTTTCATGCTCCCGTAACCAAGCAAAAATGCAATGGCTCATAGCCTCGTAAGGCAGAGTTTACAAGCACACAGCAAAGTGAAGCGAACAGTGCTTAACTTATTTCTAATCACGCATACAACATACGGAACAGCATGTCGAAAACTGTCATCATCAATGGCTCATACCCCCGTAAGCAAGCAGAAAATGCAATGACTCATAGTCCCGTAAGGTACATGACTACTCACTTTGCGTGAATTAGCTGCGATCACACTACCCCTGTTGTCGTTGTCGGTGATTTCAATGTGGATGTGGATGCACTGGCCCGCTCCTGCATGGGCCAGTGTGTCGGCCTGCAGTATGAATAAAAATTTTTTTTTTAATTTGTCGGTACCGAAAAGGGAGCAGCTTACGCGTTCAGTGTTTCCGGCATATTTCTTGTGATGCCACACCGGTCCGGTCCAACCGACCACCCAGTGACGTACGTGCATCAATTTGACATTATCGAAAAATGAGAATACAGTTGCGAGTGAAATAATGACCACCCATCAAGACAATAATTGAGTTAGTACCTTTGTTCGAAATTATGTGTCCCCTCCGTGTCGTGTACTAAGCAGCTTCGCTGGTTAAGCACCTTCACAGAATGAAGTGGCTCATGGCGCATGCTGCTCACGTCAGACAGATATTTTTTTTCTTGCCATTTCTCTATGGTTTTGCCGAAGAGGCGTGTGCATCCCATCTTCTAGCGCATGCGTGTGAAATAAGGTTCGCGCGAGAGCATGTGCGTACATACCAGCTACAATGAGACGGTTGAGGCAGGAATGGAACGTGAGAAATATTCGTCAACGTTAGCCCTGTCTTCGTCGTAGTTCACGCACCATTCTTTCCTCGACAAACATCGCCTTCGTCATGGTCACGTTACTCTGTCGACGTTTCACAGTGTGAATTCTCATGAACTGCTGTGTGAATTTCGCCATACATGGCGAAAGGGGCAACGCACGAATGTAATCATTGCATCGCATTAAAGCTGTGACCGGGTACGGTGCATGAAATAAACATTAGAGCCAATTACACATTGCGTAGATGTCAATAAATAACAGTACGCATCGCACTTGGTATTGTAGTAATTAGAGGGGCCCTGAACCACGTTTTATCGAAGTCGAGAATGCATTTGAAGTTAAAATTGACTATTTCAGAAATACTTTGCCGCAAAAAGTACTTCAATGCGTTCAATAGGAGCGGAGTTATTGACCATAAAACGTCCCCTACACAGTGTTTCCGCTCGCCCGCTCCTTCTTCAATGACTTGCGCTGCGAAAGCTACGGCGGAGCGCGGCGTGCCCATAACGCTCCGCCTACTGAACACCACTGTGGCACGCAGTTCGCAGTTGATTTTGTATGTTCACGTAGACGCCATTACTTCCGATTTTGGCATCTACGACGCATCAAACGTCGCTGTGCGGCAGTGCACTCAGTCAGCGGACTCGCTGCAGCACTCCGCAGCGGCCGCGGTATCCAGGCTACGAGCAGACCACTACTTTGTGCAGGACAGGGCGTGATTGCGCACTCACGCTAATATGCTCCAGTCTGGCCGTGCTACGCGGTACGGACCGGTATTTCCCTGCACCAGCTTGACTGACGAGTATAGCCGCGCCGAACATGCGCATTTCGAATCGCTATCAGTACCTCAATACGAAGCAAAGTCTGCCAAGGCGTCTAAGCAGGAGCGGCCAGGAGTGAGCACGCGCTGGCAAGCGCGCGTGTGGTCTCACCTTAGGTTACGCATGGCTCGAGGCTAGTTTAGTGTTCGAAATTATACGATACTAGACATACCCCATGGTTACGACACCGATAAGCAGGGTGGCCAAAGTTCAATTCCTACGCGGGTGGACATGACCGAGCGTGTGCCGACGACGATTGGCTTCTTCCGGAAGTACGTAACTATAATAAAATTTCGAAAGCAGATTTTCACTTACTTCAGCCTGTTTGTTAGACTGCGTCAATAAATATACACAGTAGCAGTAAAAAGAAGCGAAGTGATCCAAACACCCTTCTTGATTGATGTCAGCTATTGGTCAATAGCAGCCGTGTATGGGAATTTGCTATATTACGACAACAAGCGTCCAGAAAAGAGTGAGGAGCAAGCTTCTGTTGAAAAGAGGCTTTTCGGAAAAAAAGGTGACTTCGCGCTCCTCTTGCAAGCTCCACGTGCCGCACGCGGTTGCAAAATTTGGCTGTGATCTTGACCGCATCGTACGCTGTCCGCGTACTGGTTTTTTCACCAAGGGGTGGTCCAAGACCTGTTTAACTAACCGCTTCACGAAAGGTTTGCTTCACAGAGGCTCCAGAATGCGCGTGAAATCTGCTTAATTATTTTTCTCTAATCCATAGTTGTTTATTGCATCTGGACCCATCGCGATGGCTCAGTGGCTATGGCTTTCTACTGCTGAATACGAGGCCGCAGGTTCAATTCCTTGCTGTGGCGGCCGTTTTGATAAGGGCGAAATGCAAGAATGCGTGTGTACTGTTGTGTCTGGATGTAATTCTGGAGAAAAGGTGTTTCACAGGTAAGCGTGCAGGTATTGAATGCCATCCACGCTTCATCGCCTTTTCGACACCAAATAGCTGGCGACGAAAACAGCGTCACCTCAAGATAATTGACAAGCGATTGCGCATCGCGTCTTCGTCTGGTTCGACGACCCAGAGCTGACGAACGAGGCGACTTCTGGGACTTCAAACTCTAATGAGTCTTCGGCCATGTGCGTGTCTAAACGGCAACGTCGTTCTTTGTGTGTTTCCCGTGACGCACCAGTCCCGGGCCGGGCTACAACGGGGCCCGGCACCGTCTATTGACAGGCAGACAGAGAACCTCCATAGAAGGTGACCACAACCGCCGTATATTTTGGTAGCGGTGGCGACAGTCAAGACGAAAATCGTTACAAGCTGGACGTTATGGAGAGCCTACTAATTGCTGCAAAAGGTATACGCTGACGACTACGTGGGATTAGCGTTAACCCCAGTTTCGCATGAAATTACATTTTCGTTGGATCGACAGCGGGTGGAAAGTTGGACACTAGAGGTGGAATACGGAGTGGTGGTGAGACACCATGGATGGAATTTTGCGGAATGTGCGACAGTTCCGGTTGGCCGAGAACAAGGACATTGAATTCGCTCGACGAGTGAATGGGGAAAATTAACTGCTTGAAAAGCGGAGCTTGGGAGTGTTGCTGAGGGAATGCTCGGGCGTGTAAAGACTTCGGCATGCGCGGTGTGCTCCGAAAATCAAGGATCCGTTTTGGTAAACCATCATCATGCAAATTTGTACATAATACTTGTTTTCTCATTGCTGGCATTTCGCTTCGGACCTCTCTCCCGGCACCTGGCACGGCACCAGTCATGGAACTTTCGTGGTCGCTGGGACTCCTGACTTCACAGCAGTACTCAGATTTAGCGGCCTTTCAAGAAATCACAAGGGGTCAAAATCAATTCAGAGCCTTACAAACACGTCATGTCTCATAACCTCACTGTTACTTCGTGATGGCAAACCTAATGAATGAATGAATGAATGAATGAATGAATGAATGAATGAATTACACCTGATGTAACCAGGCCAAGTACTTTGTTATGAGAACACCGCTGGCTATTATAATTTTTGTTTTTACCACGCGTTATTTAGGTTTTCTGATGTATATTCTTTCTGCAGCTGTTCGTTGATAACTTTTATTATCCTCCATTTTTTTTCTAATTCCTTCCACTTCGTCACCGAATCCTTTCCGTGTTCGGAGAACCGCATTGCCCCAGCAGCCAGCACGCCAATATTCGACGCTCCGGAAGCGAACACCGTCCGATTTTATTGCGCAGCCCTTAGATCCTCATTACGTTGCTTTCCGTACCAGGCATTGAGAGTCAGCGTCGTTTTTTCGTCTGCTTCCCTTTTTTCACGTTTCCTGCCGCTACGCCATTACTTTCCTTTCCGTCGTGTAATTTGCTAGCGCACATCCTTTAGCGCTGGTGGGGCTGTTCATTAGTGGAAGTGCGGTTCCTTGAGTTCCGCTTCTTTGTTGATTGTTAATTTCTTTCCTACATCGCTTGCGCTACCTGGCGCAGAAAATTATATCGCCGTGGAGAAACTTCTCTAATTACATGAACCCTTTTGTCCTGATCGTGTCTGTTGTAGACCCTGTTGGCCCATTATTTCCCCAATATTTCTTAGTAAGGTGTGGTGAGTAAAACTTCACTGCCCTGGAAAAGTAGGATTGACTGGGATAGGGCAATGCCATATTACGCTAGATTGCGCACAGGCTGTTGGACTGCAGTATTATTCGTGGGAAAGACAAGTGTGGCGCTTGCTATAGGAGTGAGTTTGTC